>NW_017728997.1:49447916-49467032 GCF_001723915.1 Gavialis gangeticus | reverse complement strand
TTTTTTTTTTTTTTTTGCTATTATTTTCAGTCACTGTTATTTTAAGAACAGTTTCTTTCCAACTTTGGCCTCTGAAAACCCTAGACTAACCTGCAGTCAATCAGAAGCCATGGGTGTTAATAATTGGATGGTGGGCTGAATTCTCTACTTAGTTTCAACTTCTGTGGAAGGTAAGTTGGTGCAACTTACGTGAACTCAGATGGGCTGCACACAAGTGCTTAAGAAAGGAATTTGACCCACCAAATAACTAGCTAAAATTAGACGCATTCATTCCCTAAAACTGCATTTTACAGCCAAATGTGTGATAAGGTGTACATGAAACTGTTTAGAGTAGTACTCGGAAGAGGCAGCTCCCATTTGAGTATGCACAAAAGTGGTGGTTTAAAAAACTTTAAAAGGATGCTTTGTATACAACTGCTTTTTTTCAGTATCTTAGTCTCATAATTCCTTTAACACACAGCATAGGTATTTAGCCACAAAAACTAGCGTGGGAAAATCAACAGTGGTTGATCCTTTTGTGGGAAAACACTCCAAGGCCAGTTGCTCACACAGGACTCAAGATGGCACTGGGGTAAATTCCATCCTGAATGTTTCATATCAAAGACATCTGAACGTGTAACATACACTGAATCCTGAAATGAGACCAAGAGCCCATCAACACCTCACTGTTGCTGCCTAGTGTCACTGAGTTGCTCTCAAGCTTAAGGGATGTGATTGATTATTGAAAGCAAATCCTATGGTATGCCAGCAATGGAGGGAGAGAGTCAGCATAGGGAGCTGGGATTCATTCAGCATCAGCTGACAGTTCAGACAGCCTGCCCCCGTGCTCAGAGCTCAGATCGGTGCGCTTTCCAACAGTTAAAAATAATGTGAAAAGAATCTTGCCTGGGATTTGGCTGACAGAGGAGTGGGGAAGGCCTAGAATTCTTGCAACACGGGGTATTGAAATGCACCCCATGAACCAACGAGCACCTCATTGCCTGTTCTTTAGGATTATTCCCTCTTTGATTTCACCCCACACAAGCTGTCCGCCACCACTTCTTGAATTGTTTTTTCTTGTTTTCCTCCCCAGCCGTGGACAGTGATTAAAAGCCCAGCTGTTCTAGGAAGAGTTCAAGCAGAGTCAGCAGCTGCGAATTCCAGTTCTAGGAACTGTGGCTGCGGGTCCTGGAGGAAGCTTCCTGGAATTCTCTCTGCCCTTCCAAGGAGAGCAAAAGAACCAGCGCCCTGACCTTCAGCCCCCGGGAATTTAGAGACGAGAATCTGGAGGAAGGGAAAGCAGGCAGCAGGGAAAGGTCTTCAACAGATTTTTTTTTTCAGCTGCTGTCAGGTCAGAACAGTTTTACAGTTAGGTTGTTTGGTTTATTTACTTTGAGGGAGGAGAGGGAGAGCCAGACTCACTACATAGGAAAAGATACTAGTGACCACAGGAATTTGAAAAGGGGATATGGGGTTAAAAGGTCAGAGTTTTCCACCATCAGTCACAGCCTCTTTGTGAAGGGTTGGAGAGGGTGTCAGACTTATTTGGCCAACCGTTTTCCAAATCCCAAAACCTCAGGAAAGCATATCCTCGAATAGAAGGAACATGAGAAAATGTCACCGTTATGATTACTTTTTTGAATGGCATTTCAGGGTGGTATGTACTGCCCCTTGCTATGCTGTTTCCTGATGCTGTTTACCTTGGTTAATTGTTCACCCGTTCCTGGCCCAGTCACAGATCTGCTGCTTGTTCCCTCCCTTCAAAACAGGAAATGATGTGAAGATTTCTCCAGAAACCCTGCAAAGCAATTAAGGAAATACACTCAGCATGGCTCTTACAAGTTAACCTTATCTTTACTGCCTGCTTGGAAATTAACTCTGCATGTGGTCCCATAGCTTTCCAGTACTATAGAGTTTTAATATTTAGACTGCCTTCTATGTTCACCTACACTTAGTTACACGGAGGAGGGAGTTAAAATCAGGAAAAGGGGTTTGAGACAAAATAATCTTGGCAGGTAGGGATTCAGTTCTAATGCACTGAATCCTGTAGTTACTTATATTACTCTTGTAATTTAGTGCCATTTTTTCTGTACAAGTTAAAAATGTGTAACAAGCCCGTTTTATCAGAATCTGAAAGAGATGTTTGCTTTCACTACAAATTACTGAGCTTGTATCAGAAATTACTGGGTGAAATTCTCTGGCCTGTGTTATGTGGGAGGTTTCGTTATAGGTAGTAAAAATGGCATTTAGTTTTGACATGAACAAGAGCTATGAATTTAGCAGGGATGTTACTTCTGAGTAAAAGCTCTTGAGTTTAGAATTTACTGTGGTCATCCTTTGCGGATAATATGACAGCTTTTGTGGACTTTACATTAAGGTTGTGACCTTAACTCGTTATCCCTTTTTGAGCCATGCAATTGTACAAATAATCGAAAATGTGTGGTTTGTTCCTGGTAGAAGGCAAAATTGGTGATGTTGTCAAGGGTCTCTATGATGCAATGCTGTTTATTTACAATGACTATACAAAGATATACTTCCCTGAATTCAGCAGGCATCAAGCGGTAGAAGATGGTATCTTTTCTTGTACCTCCAGGCCTCTTTCAGCTAGCACTCATCATTGCAAAAAAGCATTTGGTCTAGGCTTTTATCAGGTGTCTGGTGCTTTCCTACTACTTTTTCTCTCAATCTTTGCTTTTTCTGGAGCAGGCACACAAACCTTCATAAAAATGATAGTCAGCAGAAACTTCTCACACATGCCTTTGTTTTGCGTGGTGACATGTGCCTGTGTTTGGGGTGGAGACCACTACAGGTTTCCCTCGCTTTTATGTTGTACATGCATTCCTGGAAAATGGTGCATAACTCAAATTCACATAAAGGGAACCCACTTTACAATGTAACCAATAGGGATATGTTCCAAGACCTCACCTGTGTATGTGTACTGACCCCCAGACCCATTTCTACCACTTTTACAAGACAATTTTGGTACTCACCAACAGCAGACAGTACACACAAACACAGGACACTATCATAATGGGGATGACAACTAAAGAAACGCATGTTGCAGACAATGAGCAAAGAGCACAGATGCATGCAGGAGACTATTTTGGTGAGCGTCACTCCCACAATGCATCACACAATGCAGCTGACTGCGGGCTTCCACCACAGCGATCACACAAGAGTGAATTTACCTCGCATATAATGATTTTTTGGTATAAAAAGGGTCATCGCATAAGAGCCAATTCACACATACAGAAACCCCATAAAGTGAGGGAAACCTGTATTTCTTCAACTATGTGGTTGTATAAAGAAGCTTAATGGTGAACTTAATTTAAGGGAACCATTGCATCCAATGTAGAACATCCCCTTTCTTCCATTTCATTATGTGACGGTGCAAAATCTGATACATTGGTGGTACTCAACATTTTGACTCTGTGAGCCAGATAAATGGCGTGGGGCTGGTCTAGTGCACCAGGTCAGAGCCTATGGGGCTCCCCACATACATGTGGAGAACTCTGTAGGCCAGATGGCCCAATGCTGGGGGCTGGATCTGGTCCATGGCCTGGGGGTTGAGCACCCCAGTGACAGACAATCAGTTCATTGAAATAAAAGTGAAGGGACCTTTATTTAACTTTCATAATACCGTTCAGATTAGTTTAAGTTCTGGCTCCCCTTATTGGTTCATTCCAAATAGTTCTGCAAAAGGGTGGCAGGGCCATCCCACTCTTGTTTCCCATCTGACAGTCTTGCCGACCTTGGAGCTGTATACTATAATGTACTCATTCACAGAAACTGCTCTGCACACATAAGGGCAGACTGGGCTTTTATGTCACTGCACGTGAATGAGAAGCAAGGCTCCTTATGAAGCCAAGCCGTGGTTTTAAAATATGAACAAAAAAGGCTGTGCTCACTGGCAAAGTTGGTAGGAAAATACAGACCTACTCTCAGTAAAGCAGCTCAATGCAGATTTTATGTTACAGGGTTCATGGTTTCCCTTTTGTTTTTTATCCTAAGGTGCACAGTTATCACAGTAGCAAGTCCTTGCTAGATGGCAATTCTGTGACCGCTTCATCTGTGCCCTCTCTCTGGGGTCTTCATTGCTCTGTTCTTGTTGCAGTTCCTGCTGTAAATTAGAGCAACCACTGGATATTCTCACCTACATCCTCTGCCAACTGGTGCCTTGGGACTGTTAGCCTAGTTTTTTCAGAACTCCCCGGATATACCCCCGACCTCTCTATCGTGAATCCTGTGCAAGGGCTTCTGAGCATAAGTGCTGACTCCATGGGTGCTCTGGGGCTCAAGCACCCAATGAAAAAAATTATCAGGTACTCAGCACCCATGAACCACATCAGGTGGACTGGGTTGAAGTAACATACTGCCTCTTCTGGGCATGTCCGGGGCTCAGCACAGGAGCGCAAAAAAAAAAAAAAGAAAGTACCCACCCCTGAGACAGGGCAGACTAGACTATGGACTAGCCGAGTTCTCCTTTGGCTATACAGAATACCTTTAGTGTGCTTGAGCACTGCTGAAACAGTTTGTGTATGAATTTTGTGAGCTAAAATAGAAGAACTTCACCAGAAAGCTTTTCTTGTCGTTTGTTGATCTCTAACTTCTTCCCTGTTTCATTTTATTTTTTGTGTGGCTTCATTTTCCTTTACTTTTCTTTCTTACCTCCATTTCATTTCTTTTCCTTTCCATTCGCCTCTCCTTTTTCACTTTTTGTTCTTTTCCTTTCTATGGGGCATATATGTGTTTAAAATATCTCTGAGTTTTCATTTATTTTTCTACTTGTCTCTTTTCTTTAGAGCAACAAATAGGATAGAGTGCAAGGAGACAAGAAATGTCATATTTCATTTAAAAGGCAAAAAAAAATCAAGTGATTCCCTGTCTTTCAGTTACTCTTATTGGTGTATGTAGCTAAAATTGTTTCGTGCTGCCAATCTGCTCCGTACTATGCCACATTATTAGCAGTTAATGCTCATATTGATGAAGAACCTGCAGTGATTTCAGGTACCTTTTACAAATCAGGAAGTCACCAAAAGTGATTTTTAATTTTTTTTACAAGCAAAATTTCTTTCTCTTTTTACAAAACAAGCAAAGATGGAAGTTACATGGTAACAGGCATGATTGTGAATATTTTATCGTATGTTAACCACTAGACAGGTTGATATTTATACTTACCATATATTACCCCATGCATTTGTTCTTTTTAGGTAAGGTACAGTATGAGAGTCACCTGTAGCCTACTTCATTCTATCTTTTAGAGATACTGCTGTTCAGACCACTAAGCAAGACTCAGTTTTTTCTGTACATGGTTTTATAATAAGATGTTTTATGACTCCTGCGAGTACCTACTTCAGAGTTAATCTCTTATAAATAATCTTTGGCTTAATCTAACAGAAGGAATGGGACAGGTTCTTTCCTTCCCTAGAAGAAATGTTGTTCCAACTTGAAGGATTCTGTCCACCACTATATCCCTGATACACTTATGTAAAAGCCCTTTGGATGATCAGGGGAGAAGTCTTCAGAGGCATTTCATTGCATTGCATATATCTATGCTGCTGTGGTGAGCTAACCATGCAGGCTGAAGCTGAAGCGGGCAGGGCTGAGGACTGGAGGAAGTGAGCAACATCTCATAAGTAGCTTGGTTCGAACCACACAACTTCATATGCTCTTCTGCGCATAGTACAGCCAAACTGATTTTCTTCCACTGCACTGATAGAAAAGAAGCACCTTGTCTTCTTTCCTCTTCACCTGGCTGTAGTGTGGAGATGATACTGGAACAAACAATCTTGTGGGTCCTTTTGAACAAATTGTTGCTTGCCAGTGCAGGTGCTTGGACTCTGGGGCCCTGGAAGCCCCTTCCAGTCTTGTGTTCCTTTGTATGTTCCTGAGAGGAGGCCCCTGGGCTGTCTATATTATGCCATATGCCATTTTGGCTACCAGAGCAGCCTGGAAGCAGGAAAGTGCAAAGATGACGTAAAGTAACTTTTTTTCTGTTTTCCTCCCAGACTGAGCTGTGCTGTATATCTTCAGTCTAAGAGGTGCAACTTGGTTTTACCCGGCAAAAGGGTAATGGCACTTGCCTGCAATGGCAATAGGGCCCCGTGAGAACAGTAGTAGCTCAGGACGGAATTTGGACTCACTAGAAAGAAGTGAATATATTGGCAGCATAATAAAGCTGAAAAATCCTCATGGCCTTTTGTTTTGACCTTAGTATGAGTCAGACAATGTGAGTGTCCCCATCAGTTCAGTCAGATGCAGCTTCTATTGAATTTAAAAATAGCACAAAGTAAGAAAGAAGCTTTTTTACCTTGCAAACACATTTTAATTCTTGTTCAGTGGTTGCTGGAAAGCCATCTAGGATGCTCATAGCAGCTTGCAGTTGCAACACCTTCGAAGTCACATGTCTTCATTTCTTTTTAATCTTGTATTCCACTCCTTTGTTTTATCCTCTCACTCACACCTTTCCCTTTCTTTCTCTTCCAGCTGCATGCAGCTGTTTGGGAAGAGGGTAAAGACAGCAGAGACTTAAGATGGGGATGTAGTTCAGAAATGGCAGTAGATGTTGGAATAATGTGTTAATAAATATATGTATATAGTGTCCTTCAGCTCAAAGAATGTTGAAGCAGTTTACATGTTATGCAATTGCCATTCAGTATTCATGAGTCACTGGGAAATGCAGCAACCTTTGGGTTGAGTTGTTTAATGGGGCATTGATTGTTCAGTCTGGAAAGCTACTGTATTTAATTGAAACTCTTTGAAAATTTTAGATAGAGTTCAGTTAACTCCACAGCTGTACTAGCTTGAGTTCAGAATTACTCAATTTCATATACTCAGCTTTAATATGTTGGTTTGATACCTAGGCATTTCTTGAATATTTCCCATCCTAGTGCTCTAAGAGATTCAGTTATTTTCTTCCTCCTGGGTGCATCTATAAATGCAATTAGGATGAAGAAATAAATTTCAGTGCAATTTGAAGCCCCTGGTCACTGTCTTCACATGCAATTTCAGTGGCATAAATTACTCCATTGTAGGATAGTTCTTGTCCTGGACAGTACTACCCTACAGTGGAGTTGATTATTTTACTGTGCCCTAATATGGGTGCACATGTAGATGGTGACACTTTACTGCAGAACTAATTACTCAATTCCACAGCACCCTTACAGGAGGGTGGAAATACGGTTTGTGCCCTGGGGTACCTCCCTCAGATCACCTGACACACCTTGATCTTAAGGAAAAAAAAGGGAGGGTCCTGGGATGTTATCAGCACCCTCATGAACATAGGCAACATGTAGGAGGGCACGGGGGTGAGTGCACATGCCTTGCCTAAAATTGGCCCTTGCTGGCTGAGGAATGGGGAGCACCAACTGGTGCCCCCCCCTTCCTCCCTGAGAAGCACTGGTGGCACTTCCGGTTTGCCACCAGTGCTTCTGGTTTTCCAGCGGCACTTCTGTTGGCGGCAGTGATCAGCCGCTAGGGGACCCCCACTCTTCCCTGTTGGCGATCAGCAGCTGATGCCCCCTCAGTCGCCCATGCTTATGGACACACACGTGCCATATAGGTTCCTGGGGCTCCTCCTCCTGTACACCCCATCCACATACCAACCAAGATCGTGACAGAGTCAGCAATCCTGTTCTCAAACTGCCAAGGCCTGGTGCCTACAGACTGCACCTATGGTCCGGTGATGCCTGTTCTCTAATTAATTTTGGGCCTCAGAACTCACAAGAACCCTGGTTCAACTTGTTATGGTATGAATTAGGTTTCCTTAATCAATTAACTGGCATGATTTGTCCTTAAGTTAACTAAGTCCATATCTAATTTATGATTGGTCACAATCTATTAACTGGTGACCAGCCATGATTAATTAATTTGTGGGTCTTTTAAAATTAATTAAATTTGTAATAACTTCCTAATCGGCCACAATCAAATCCAGCCTTAATTAATCCTTGGACTATAATAATCCATGCTCAAATTAATCCTCTGGGATAAATCAAAGGGGTAGCTCTTGGTCAATTCAGGGCATTGAGTTCATTGCCCTCCTCAAGGAGCAAGCAGCTGTCTCAATACTGATGGACTTTTTAAATAAACCAAAACAAGATAAATAGCAGCATCTGCCATGCCCGGGTCTCGGGTCATCAGATAGCTGAATACCCTCTGGGTTTTCAGACTGGGGAACCGGCCTACTCCCTTTCTGTCTTTAGGGCTGCTGGACACGAAGCAGCCACTGGGCTCTAGGCTCTGCCACCAGATGTCCCCACTTGCTCTTCACTCTCTGGCTGTGGGTGTGGGCTTGTAACATCACATCCTGAGTGCCCACCCAACCACAGAGAGCAGGTGCTTTTAAATCACCACAGCGATGCTGCTTGCCGCACTGCTTCTGTTTGTTGCACACCTGCATGTAAGGACTGGCCATTTCCTGCCCTTACCGTCTGGCTGAACTCCTCTGGTGGTCTATTACCCTTCCTGGGGGCCTCTCTTGTCAGGACTGGCCCATGGGACATGGCCCACTGTTATACATCCTTTCAATTATATGTCACCTCTCTAAATTCCCTCTACATATTATTTCACTTCCTGTCCTAAACTGTTGTCCTTAGGTGCTGTTTGGTAATCTGTAGCTGCTTTGTGTTTTAATACAGAGGTAGGTGAAGTAAGGTACAGTTTAATTTAAACTAACAAGCATGTTTTCTTTCAATCTCTTCTTTAAGGCCGTGTGTAGACAAAATGAGGGGCATGTGTGCATGACACCTTAAATGCTTCTGCACTGCTTTAATGGTGTTGGGGTTTGCATGCATTGGCAGCATATTGTGCATTAATTACAGCTGCTGTAGCAAATTTGGCGGTGTAATGTGCCTTAAATGACTTGGGGCACAGCAAACTAAAACTCTGAGAAGTTTTAGTTTGCTGCCCCTACAGCCGCGGAGCACAGCACCAGGCTCCGTGCAGCTCAGGGGCTCCGCAGGAAGCCCTGCAGGCAGCCTGGCAGCAGCCTGGGAAGGCAGGCTCCGCTCATGAAAAGTGGTGAGCCTGATCTTGGGTGTATCCCGTCTCGTCCCTTCCTCCCCCCTCCCCCCCAAGCCTGCCTACCTGCCTGAGCTGTGCCCAGGCTTTTCTCTGTGGCTGTGGTGCCTCCTGGGACCGCCCAAGCCAGGTGCCTCTGAGTGGGTGCTGCCTGGGAGGCAGGGAGGGGGCCACTGCCATGAAGGAAAGCACTAGTCCCACCCCCAGCCCAGGGACCGCTCCGCCCATCAGCAGCTTGCCCTCTCCTCCCCACTGCCAGAGAGGCAAGTAAATGTGGTGGCAGGTGCGTGCACAACATGGGGGTTTAAATGGCCCTAAACTGAAGCGGTGTCTTTAAAAACCCACCACTTCAATTCAGGGCCCCTGTTTCATCAATACATGCCTACGTATCTACAGCAGGAAAATATTATTTTCTATTCAGCTACAGCCTGCTACAGAGAAGTCATGCATGCTGTGCTGTCTCCTGATTTTTTTAGTTTTTCCTAAGGGGGTGGTTTTTTCCTTTTAAAGTAAAATGTAGCTTGCGATAAAAACACTTGTTTGCTTTCTGTGTATGGTAAAATGTTAGGAGTGAGGTTCTGTACTGTGTCTCTAAGCCCAGGTACAGCAAGAGTTGAGATGCTTTGAAGTCACCTTGTAGACAAGGTTCTTTGGGTAAATGTGGTATATTTTATTAGATTAACTAAATAGCTGGAAAAATTGTTCTTTGCAAGCTTTTAGGTAGAAACACCCTTCTTCAGGTGCAGGGAGAGTTAGTTGTCACTTTGTGTGCTTCCCTGGGCAAAATCACCTTTGCAACTTCCCAATCCTGCGTGGCTCCAAGAATTGGAGAGGTTGTCACCATAACATGGGCAGCTTTGGGGCCTGTTTAAATTAAAATTTTCCATACATCACCTTACTGAGTGCAGCACTCTTGGGAATCTTTGTGGTGGTTTGTGCTGCAGACCCATGCCTGACATGCCCCTGGCAGGTTTGCAGTGGTCTTTGATAGGCAATCTTATGGCAGTCCTCTGTGGTACCTACATTGAGGAAAACATTTCTCCAGTCAAAACTGGAGTTCTTGGGGTCCCTTGTCCTTGCTCCCTCCCTCTTTATTTGTTGTAAAGGAGCTGGAACTGGGATGAGGATTACATCTGACATATTCAGAGTATGTTTCTCCTTCTTGATAACCAACATGTAACTTGTCCACACCTACAGTGACGTGTCCATCTGTAATTTCAGAAGCTTGGGAAGTTAAGTTAGTATATTAGCTGTTCAAATGTAGGGCCAACAGCTGGAGTCTATGGGTAAAGAGCATACAGGCAGTCCTCTGTGTGCCTGGATTTACTAATAGCAAGCCCTGACTCTACGAGAACTATTCTTTCTCCCAAAGCTCACAACTGAATCTACAAGTAAAACTGCATCACCACCAGTTTTGATCTTCAAGTAAGAACCAGGTAGGTGAAAAGCTAGAGAATACATGCCAAGAGCTGGTGGATCTTCCCTTTCCAAATCATAGAACAAGTTCATTATTAGCTTTGTTTGGTTCTCAGAACAACAGCCTCAGCTAACCTTGTGCTCAGGTGTCTTCCTTTATTGTGTGTTTTTTATGCTTCACAAAATTCACTCTCCGAGCAAAGGGATTTTTAATAAGGCATCTTTAATTAGCTTTCTTTGAAAACCTCCATCTGCCATCTGATTGGGTGGCTGGCAGAGGAAGCACTCTGCCTTCATTTTGTCTGAGTTCCTGGGAAGAGCTCTGGTGCCAGTAAATATGACTCCAAGGAATGCAGGGCTGTTCTGTAGAAATCTGATAGTACGGGGGAGGGCCAAGTGAGATGGGACAGTTCTCATTTAGTTTTCTCTCTAGCGTCTGACAGACAAAGGGGTGAAAAAGAGCACTACAAGCATCATGTGCTAGATCACTTATCATCAGGGTCTCAGATTTCCCTACAGCTTTGTTTGCCAAACACAACAGCCCATCGCTCCATATTTCCCTGTGTGAGGGGTATCCTTACACAGGACACCCAGAAGGTACCTGTGTGCAATCTGAGCATTCCAAAATCCTCCCAGTCACATCCCTGTTGTCTCATTCTACATGCTCTCTATCTACACTATGGGTTTAAGTGTCTGACAGTGTTTGTTGTCTTCACCTTTTTTCCTTCTGATTCATACTGGTACATTTCAGTTCCAATTTCCATAACCTCAGCTTAGCTTCTCTCCACTTGAGATTTTCAGGGTGTTCAGTCGTTGGGTTTGGTCTGTCACGAAAAGAGCTTTTTTAAAATTCTGTCTGCTCCCTCTCTAAAAAAAAATCAAAGGTGGTAGAGTATGAGGGTCAATTCAGGCTTATATCAAGTTTCTTGAACTTAAAATCCAACCACTTTTCTCTAGTTGGAGAGAAGAATCCTAACTGTAGTTTCCTTGAGGAGAAAAAAGGACAATTACCTCTAATTTGAAGGCTGAAAAAGTATACAAGATGTAACAAGATGTAAAATGAAAAAGCAGTGTCTGCTGTAGTTTGGAATTGCAGGCAAAGGGGAGCCGAAAAATTCTCTGCAATCTGGCATGCTGTCTTTTTTCCAATGCAAAGATCTAGTCCCTTTGCTGAAGCAGTACTCTATCTGTGCCATTTCAAAACCAGAGGAAAGGCTAGAAGTCATTTTGTTTTACCCAACCTCAGAAGGAAACTGGTGTGATAAAAAATAAGTAAGTAATCTATCCACATGGCACAAAAACAGTTTATGATTCATAATTGCACACTAAGAGACCAGCAGGCAATTGGCACTTAGAGTCTGAGCTCCCTTGCTTTTGGAGATTGTCCACATGTGGACAAAGGAAAGGGAACACTGGGAAAGGGAACATCTGGAATGGGAAACCTGCAAATAACAGCCCAATACATGGCACTGGTTTTGCCATTAAGAACCAGGCTGTCAGCCAAATGACTGAATTCCCTGTTGGTATTAACAAGCACCTCATGACTCTCTGCCTCCAACTGACCCACAATTTATTGGGTGCCATCACCAGTGCATATGCCCCAATGCTCGATGCTGAGGAAAAACAGAAAAAAATAGTTTCATGCTGACCTTGATGAAATCCTATCATCCCAAAAGAGGACAAGATCATCCTCCTTGAAGACTTCAGTATGAGATTTGTCTGGGACTTTAACATGTGGAGGGGCACCATTGGGAAGGAAGGAGTGGGCAAGGCCAATTCCAACGGCCTCCTTTTATTCAGTAAACTTGCAGAGCTTGACCTTGTCATTACTAACACTGTCTTCAGACAACATGACTGGTACAAAACAATCTGGCAACACTCCTGCTCAAAACAATGGCACCTCCTTAACTACATCATCAAAAGAGCACATGATCTAAAAGACAAACACATATTAGGAGAGGGGCTGATGACTGCTGGACCAATCATTGATTAGTTAGTGAGATCAATCATGTCCACCAGGGTTGTGTTAAAACATTGAAAGTGACCCGAATCAGTCTGAACAACATCAACTACCTTCAGAACCCCAGACACTGCAGAGCCTTCCAAACACAGCTCAGTAAGAAATTACCAATCTTACACTTGAAAATGGTAATACTTGTGTTGAGGAAGATTGGTAAGCTCTTTTTCTTTCTTTTTCATATGACATTTTAGGATTACAACATTCATACAACATTCATAGATTAATATCTAAATTTGATAGCCATTTGACTGCTTCAGGGGTAGCTGCATGGATTGATTTTAGATTGCCATTAAATCATCCAATTGGGCAATCATTCATAACGTGTTGCACTGTCTGAAAAATCACAACACTATCGCAACCTGGACTCTCTTTGATTCTTCATTTATGGAGTAGGTATCCACATTTTCCATGAAGCATCCAGTTGCATTCAGGAAGAACCAAATCTTTCTCAGGAGGTCAAATCTTGGCTGGGGGCTTGTTGGATCGCTAATAATTTATTTCTGCGGCAGGTTGGTATTTGCCCAGGCTTCCCTCCATTGTTCTTTGATGCTTTTGTTATCATCATAGAGCTTCTTGGCATATTTCCAGAAGGGTTTTCTAGATTTGAGCCTGTCCAGTGGTGGCATAGTGATGTCCTTATTGATTGGGAAGTTTGGGTTGCTGATGGCCTTATGGTATCCCCTCATGCATGCAGCATTGCAGCAGAGCTCTGGAGAAGCAATATTTACTAGGACTGGAAGCCATGACAGTGGTGTACTTTCAGGCATTCCTCATATAATCCATATAGCTGCATTTAACTGTGTATCAACAATCTTTGTGTGTATGCTTTTGTTCCAGACTGAGGAGGAATATTCTGCTGCAGAAAAAACAAGTGCTAGAGTGGCTGTTCGAAGCATGGTTGCATTTGCTTCCCATGTGGGTCCAACCGGTTTATGCATAAGGTTAACTTGTGATTTCATTTTTTTAGCAATATTCCATAGATGTTCATGAAACGTGAGGCTCCGATTGAGAGTTACGCTGAAGTATTTTAGGAACTTCTCATGCTTAACCTCTAAAACAGACCATCTCTGAGGCTTGCATGGAATCAACTGGCTTTATCACCCAATGCCATCAGGACTGGTCTGATGAAAAAAACAGTGAGATCAAAGCCCTTTTTTATTGGAAGAGAAAAGCTTTCTGTGACTGGAAAAACCATCCTACATCCAGTCAGAAGTAGGGAACTTTTTGATGCGTTAAAGCTGAAACCCAGATGAATATTTGAAAAATCAAGAACAGGTGGTGGTAAGACAATGCAAAAGAAATCCAACAATTTGTTGACAGTCATGACATTTGGAACTTCTTCAGTGCAGTCAAGGCTATGTACAGACCAAGCTCTTGTGGACTCACCCTGCTTAGAGTTGAAGATAACAGTATACTTCTCAAAGACAATGAGTCTGTCATAAACCACAGGAAGGAGCACTACCAAAAGCTCCTGAACCAAGAATTGACTGTGACAGATGAAACTATTGAATCCAGCCCACAGTATCTAGTAAGGGAAGCACTTGACAGCTCACCAACCTCTGAAGAAATCCACCAAGTGATAAGACAGATGAAGAACAACAAAGCAAGTGCTCTGATGGCATGCCAGCTGAGATCTTCAGAATTGGTGGGGAAATTATGACCAACAAGCTCCACACACTGTTTCTTAAAATCTGGAACACTGAGGAAATTCCCACTGACCTAAGGAATGGTAAAATTGTCACCATTTTTAAAAAGGGAGATAAGTCTGACTGTGGAAACTACTGAGGTATCACCCTCCTCTCCATCTTTGGGAAGATTCTTGCCCAAATTCTGCTGAACTGACTGCTCCCCCTTGCCGAGAGAATCTTTCCTGAATCTCAGTGTGGATTCAGACCATAAAGAGGCATCATAGACATGAGTATTGTAGCCCAGAAGATTCAGGAAAAATGCTGGGAATAATACCAAGAACTTTCAATGGCCTTTATCAATTTGACCAAAGCCTTCAACTCTGTTGACCTTGAGTCTCTGTGGAAGATCTTGAAGTTTGGATGCCCAGGGAAATTTATCACCATCCTAAGACTCCTTCATGACCAGATGACTGCCTCCATCCTATGCAGTGGCTCTGCTATGGAGCTCTTTGCCATTTGAACTGGCATCAAGCAGGGTTACATGATTTCACCAATTCTGTTTTCCATCTTTCTTTAGCCATCAAGATGCTCATCCATGACCATCTGCTACATGGCATCAGTATCAAGCACAGGATGAATAGGAACCTTTTCAGTGTTTCCCAGCTCCAGGCCAAAACCTAAGTTACACCACCCTCAATTTTGGAACTTCAGTTTGCTGATGATTGCACTGTCACTGTATATACTGAGGAGGACCTATAAATGGCCCTTAACTGTTTCTCTCAAGCATAGTAGTACCTGGGACTGACCCTTAATATTGGAAAAACAAAGATGTTTCATCAGCCTGTTCCAGGCCAATTAACTCCCCTGGCAAAGATTCTCATTGACGGACAGGAGCTGGAGAATGTTGAATACTTTGCATACCTCAGCAGCCATCTTTCAAAGAAGGCCAGCATCAAGGAGATCCAGTGTAGGATCTGACATACTGGCTCTGCCTTTGAAAGACTGTATCATCATGAGTTCAATGATTACAACATCAGGACTTGAACAAAGCTCCTACTATATAAGGCTGTGGTAATCCTAACTCTTCTTTATGGCTGTGAAGCTTGGGTGACCTACAGGGACCACCTGAAGAATCCTGAATGCCTTCATCAGCAGTACCTCTGAAAGATCCTTGGCATAAAGTGGGAGGATCATTACACAAATGCCAGTGTCCTTACCGATGTTAACACCATGAGGACAGAAGCATTCAACATCAGCTGCTGTGGGCAAGGCGTTGTGTGTATATGCCTGATGTACATTTACCAAAACAACTGGTATACTCCCAGCTCAGCAAAGGACATAGGACACACGAGGGCCAGAGGAAACACTTCAAGGACACCCTCAAGGTGAACATTAAGAAGCATGGCATTGACATCACAAATTGTGAAAAACTAGCTCAGGACAGGGCTACATGGCGATGCCTTGTAAGAGAAGATACACCTTACTTTGTGGAAAACTGCCTCACCCTGGAGGCAGAAAAGTGACAGAAATGGAAGGAAAGGAAACAAGACCAAGAAATCTACAGTTCAATGCTCCCTTTAACCACCACCTGAGACACCTGCCAGCGGCTATGGCTGTAGAATCAGCCTTCTTAGCCATCAGTGGACTCATCTACAACCCTTTACTTGACCAGTGGGAGTAATTGTCCTCAACCATGAGGTATCATCAGTGATGATGATGACAACATGTGAAAGTCAGTACAGAATAACTAGGGGTCTACCTAAATCACAGAAGTACTTACCAATTTTCACAGGTTGAGCGTGGCATAAAGTTCATATGCCACAGTCATTTCACAGCAGCCCTGCCCCTCGGCACTGATTGGTGGAGAGGCCCCCTGGGGATGGGGAGGAGGGAGAAGGGGACAGCAGCCATCTTGACTGCTGCCCTTCCTGCCACCCCACCGGCCACCAGCTTCCCCTCCCAGCAGTAAGGACCACTGGTTCCCATTGGGGAGCCAGCATTTTATTTTTCAAGTTTTTGTTGTTGTTGATTTGCAGATTTTGTGGACAATCCCAGATTTCACAAAACAGCAAGTTAAGTAGGTCCCTAACAATAACCTATGGAGTAAATTTTACAGTGAATTAGCTCCTGTATGCTAACTTTCTGTCTGAATTCTCTTTGTGCTACCTGAATAGGACTACATTGCAGCTTACTTCACTACCACATGCCCAGAGTGGCTTTTAGTGAGTATCAAGAGTGTCCACATTGAAAATTAGTATGCAGGAAGGAGTGCACTGTGAATTCAAGATATAGGTTACTCCAACCTGACTTCATGTGGACCACCCTTTGTTCATCTTAGGAATACTTCTGAAGTCTAACTACAGCAAGTCATGTTGACCCCTGGTGTAACTCAACTGATGCCAGTGGAGTTGTTTCTGGGATTGATTTGACCTGCTGCCTGTATTTCAAAACAAACTATGAGCAGTCCTCTGGCTTTGACCCCTGGTAATATCACATTATGCCTTTTAGCCATAGAGCATTGCTAGGCTGATGCTTGGTAACAACTTTCAAGCTGCTGACAAATGTGAACCGCTGCCCCACCGATGCTTTACCAGAAGAGGCAGCATGTTAGTTCAATCCAGCTATGCAGTGTTTGTATAGATTGTGCACTTCAGCAGGGCTTTTTAGCCCTTTTATCTAATAGCTGATTCAATGCCAAAAAAGCCCCTTTAAAGCGTGCAATGTATATAAATGTTGGGTGAGCCAAGTCAAACAAACGTGATGTCTCTTCTGGGCATGTGCTGGGCTTGGTGTGGGGGTGCACCAAGCTTAAAGTAAAGCACCAGGTTTTCTGTTTGGGGGTGGGGTTTATGTCTGTAAGCGACCTATGTTACTAAGTAGGGCTGTGCAAAGCTTCAGGTGCTGATTCGATTTGGAAAAGATTTGGCCCGATTCAGTGGCTGAATCTCTGAATCCTAATCGAATCAGGGGACCAATTAAAAGGCCTGAATTGATTCAAAGCTCTCCAAATTGATTCAGAAAAGATTGGGAGAGCTTCAGCAATTTGGGCATCCCCGCCTGCTGCAGCAGGGAGCTGGACCCAGACTCCATGCTGGTCAGTGGGGGCGGGGGAGCTGGAAGAGGGAGGGGGCATAGGGGGAACCCTGCCAGGCCTCATCCCCTGCCTCCTCCCCCAGCCCCCCCAAGTACCTCCCGACCCCCGCCTACTCTCCCAGCCTCCGCATGGCTGCCAGTCCCAGCCCTAGCTTCCAGTTGTTTAAGAAAAAGCCCCAACTCACCAGCTGCTGCCAGGTGTGGGAGCAATCCTTGCTGCCCCTCACCGCATGGGGGTTCTGCCATAAGCTTCCCAACCCCCTCCTGCTCTCCCATCCACCCCTGGCTGTCCCTCCCACCCCACCTCTGGCCCTTTAAGTAAAAAAAAAACAACAGCCCCCAAACTCACCAGCTCCTGCAGCGGCCTTGGGGCTTCTGAGGGCTCATGCAGAGTCCCCCATGCAGCACTGGGCAGTGGAGGGCAGCAGGGATCACTCCTCAGCCCCACCAGGGTGGAACCAGTGAGTTCAGGGTTTTGTTGGGTTTTTTTTTAAAGGGACGGGAGCTGGGCCAGGTGGGGCAGCCATGGGGGACCTGGGACAGTGGGTGGGGGTCAGAGGGATCATGGCAGAGCCCCCCCACATGGCTTGGGGCAGTGGGGATCACCCCCTTCCTGGCAGCACTCAGTGAGTCGGGGCTTTTTTTTTCAAAGTGCTGGGAGCTGGGGTGGGTGGGGCAGCCATTGCCAGGCTGGGGAAATGGGTTGGGGATGGGCCTGCATGATTTGGAGATTTGGCTGATTTGGCAGCAGCCGAATCTCCAAATCCAATTCGCCCAGATTGGTTTGGGACAGTGATTCAAATCACCGAATCAAATCACTGTCCCCCAAATAGGCTGAATGCGAAGTGAATACTGGCCGCTTCACACAGGCCTGTTACTAAGTACTGTTTGAGAAATCAGTTTATGAGCTCTTTCCCTTTTCTGGTGGTGTAGTGTCAGTGTCCCCATATGACAGGGCTATGTGAAGTTAAATTATCTTCTTAACCTCAAAGGCAGTCCCTCCAAATGAAGGTGAAAAGAAAATGATCATTGTTTATGCTTGATCAATGCCTGAAGGGATTCCCAGGTGTTAAGCCAGCATTTTCACTAGCACCAGTTTCAGTTACAAATCTTACTCTGCCACATAGCCAGTAAGAAGTCTGTAAAAAATACCCTTTTTGTTTCTTTTCTTCAGTTATACTAACAACTCAGTAATGCCTGAGTTCTCCCACTGGCTCTCCCATTCCCAAATTGGCAACAGTCTGTGAGCTGTCTCCAGTTATTGCCAATTTGGTGCATGCAGCCAAGGCTGTATTTTCTCCACCACTAGTTTCACACTGGCACTTGTACGACTGAATTCCATGGAACAACTCTTGATTTATAATGGTGAAAGACAAAGAGTCAGGCTTAGGAGCCCCCTTTGAGCCCTATGTTCTTAACAAAGGGAGTTACAGTTGGTTTCTACTTCATCAGAAAGAGGACACAAAATTTCCCAAATAGAGAAATTCTCATGCCAAGCCCCATTATAGTTTGTTGCAGCAAGTATTAGAGATTCTAAAAACATAAATGAATACCTATTAAAGGATTTGATGTTTAGCAACCCAGAGAAATTAAACTAATCAGCTTTGTTATGTAAGGCAGCAATAGCAAGACACTCTTGTGTAACTGGGTGCCTTCCAAGAAAAGCATCTTAGTTAAACAGGCATATAGTTGAATAGGTGTTCTCCTTGTCAAATCAGAGGGTGTAGCTAGGTTTAATTATCAACAGCATCCAGCTTTCCATGAAAAGCTCATTAGCTGGCAAAAGGAGTGAGACCTGTTCAGGAATTGTAATGTCGCAATCAGGGAGTGATGTTCCAGCTGCTGTTTAATAAATTATTTCCAAACACCAATTATGGTCTATCTTCTACACAACTGCACTTCAAAAAGGTTGGGTAATTTTGGGCTGGCTTGAAAACTAAAGCAAGAGAATGCCTTGGATCA
>NW_017728997.1:49429944-49441742 GCF_001723915.1 Gavialis gangeticus | reverse complement strand
TGCCAGTCCCAGCCCTAGCTTCCAGTTGTTTAAGAAAAAGCCCCAACTCACCAGCTGCTGCCAGGTGTGGGAGCAATCCTTGCTGCCCCTCACCGCATGGGGGTTCTGCCATAAGCTTCCCAACCCCCTCCTGCTCTCCCATCCACCCCTGGCTGTCCCTCCCACCCCACCTCTGGCCCTTTAAGTAAAAAAAAAACAACAGCCCCCAAACTCACCAGCTCCTGCAGCGGCCTTGGGGCTTCTGAGGGCTCATGCAGAGTCCCCCATGCAGCACTGGGCAGTGGAGGGCAGCAGGGATCACTCCTCAGCCCCACCAGGGTGGAACCAGTGAGTTCAGGGTTTTGTTGGGTTTTTTTTTAAAGGGACGGGAGCTGGGCCAGGTGGGGCAGCCATGGGGGACCTGGGACAGTGGGTGGGGGTCAGAGGGATCATGGCAGAGCCCCCCCACATGGCTTGGGGCAGTGGGGATCACCCCCTTCCTGGCAGCACTCAGTGAGTCGGGGCTTTTTTTTTCAAAGTGCTGGGAGCTGGGGTGGGTGGGGCAGCCATTGCCAGGCTGGGGAAATGGGTTGGGGATGGGCCTGCATGATTTGGAGATTTGGCTGATTTGGCAGCAGCCGAATCTCCAAATCCAATTCGCCCAGATTGGTTTGGGACAGTGATTCAAATCACCGAATCAAATCACTGTCCCCCAAATAGGCTGAATGCGAAGTGAATACTGGCCGCTTCACACAGGCCTGTTACTAAGTACTGTTTGAGAAATCAGTTTATGAGCTCTTTCCCTTTTCTGGTGGTGTAGTGTCAGTGTCCCCATATGACAGGGCTATGTGAAGTTAAATTATCTTCTTAACCTCAAAGGCAGTCCCTCCAAATGAAGGTGAAAAGAAAATGATCATTGTTTATGCTTGATCAATGCCTGAAGGGATTCCCAGGTGTTAAGCCAGCATTTTCACTAGCACCAGTTTCAGTTACAAATCTTACTCTGCCACATAGCCAGTAAGAAGTCTGTAAAAAATACCCTTTTTGTTTCTTTTCTTCAGTTATACTAACAACTCAGTAATGCCTGAGTTCTCCCACTGGCTCTCCCATTCCCAAATTGGCAACAGTCTGTGAGCTGTCTCCAGTTATTGCCAATTTGGTGCATGCAGCCAAGGCTGTATTTTCTCCACCACTAGTTTCACACTGGCACTTGTACGACTGAATTCCATGGAACAACTCTTGATTTATAATGGTGAAAGACAAAGAGTCAGGCTTAGGAGCCCCCTTTGAGCCCTATGTTCTTAACAAAGGGAGTTACAGTTGGTTTCTACTTCATCAGAAAGAGGACACAAAATTTCCCAAATAGAGAAATTCTCATGCCAAGCCCCATTATAGTTTGTTGCAGCAAGTATTAGAGATTCTAAAAACATAAATGAATACCTATTAAAGGATTTGATGTTTAGCAACCCAGAGAAATTAAACTAATCAGCTTTGTTATGTAAGGCAGCAATAGCAAGACACTCTTGTGTAACTGGGTGCCTTCCAAGAAAAGCATCTTAGTTAAACAGGCATATAGTTGAATAGGTGTTCTCCTTGTCAAATCAGAGGGTGTAGCTAGGTTTAATTATCAACAGCATCCAGCTTTCCATGAAAAGCTCATTAGCTGGCAAAAGGAGTGAGACCTGTTCAGGAATTGTAATGTCGCAATCAGGGAGTGATGTTCCAGCTGCTGTTTAATAAATTATTTCCAAACACCAATTATGGTCTATCTTCTACACAACTGCACTTCAAAAAGGTTGGGTAATTTTGGGCTGGCTTGAAAACTAAAGCAAGAGAATGCCTTGGATCATGATGGAGTTTTGGCAATTCATGGTACAGTGCCCAGTGAGAAGGGTGGCACAGATTAATTTTTTTCCACATCTGTCTAGAGGGAAGGAATTAGAGTGAGTGAATCCTGTCTTAGGAAGCCCAAGGCATAGCTTTACTTTCACAACGTTACAGAGCTATCCATAGAGAGAACTAACTTTTTGTCCACACAATGGTATGTAGCAAGGAGGGAGAGAGAGGATTATGAAAAGTGTTTGTGCACTGTTTCCTTTGTTCCCCTTCAGTGGGCTTGCACCAAATGTTACAGAAGATAGTTCTCCAAGGACCCCTACTAAAAACAGTTCTATCTAGGGCTGAAAGCAGTAGCTCCACGTGTGTGGTTTTGTGGAGTGTCAAAAGATGCTCACCTTGATATAGAGTGCTCTGCCTTGGACTCCTCCCTGCCATCCTGTCTTATGCCAGTTTGACCTCAGTAGAGTTGTACTGACATAAGCAGGTATAATGAGGCAGAAAATCAGGCCCTAAATGTGCTTTTTTCCCTGCTAAATATGAATCTTACTTGAAAGTTGCATCTGAGGGTTGTTTTTATGTTACTTAAGGCCATGCACTCATTGTGTAGGGCAGTATGGTTTAACTGACTTCTGTGGAGCTACATTGATTTTTATCAGCCAGGGGTCTAGTCCATTGTGTTCATAAACCCTTCCAACTACTATATTCTCCTCTCCTGCCAGCCCATAACCCTAGGTGAGATTGTGTGTTGAGTCTTTTTGAGGTGAAAAACAGACCCCACAGCCCCAGAAAGTGAGATAGGAAGACTTAAGGTGACTTCAAACCACTTTTGCACCCTACCTGGCCTGGATTACTTCAGAGACTGGTGAAGGCTTCTAGTATGACAGTGACAATTGTCGCTCTCCATTTGTTTGGGTGGTAGGTGATAAATATAGTATATCAAGGATCTGGAGGCTCCTGGCTCTGCAGGAGGATAGCACTGGTGTAGGATGAGTCTACCAGCTCTGGCCCATGTTGCATTAAATGGAAGAACCCAATGTGAAAAGCCCACTTAGGTCTATGTTACCCATTTAGATAAAGGAATGATGTAACCCCATCCTTTGCTCCAAAATTGTTCATTACAAAGGATTTCATAACAGGGACAGAAAAGGAGCTGTTTGCTAACTGGAATAACTAGTTAAAATGAATCCAGCTATAGCCTGCATGCTTGGCATTTGATGTTGAAGAAATGACCTACTTTCTGCAGAAAGCTGCCATTCTAAAGCAAACATGTTGATAAAATTGTTAATAAAGCATCTTAATATTCCTGCTTTCTCCTCAATTGTTAAATTGTGTAGCTGCCTTCAGTCCTCTTAGGGTCAGGCCAGAAGGAAACAGGCCACTAGCTGATGATTTTCTGTCATTTCCTGATGATAAAAGATTACTGGGGCAGAGAACTGACAAAGTGAATGGCAGGGAACTCCCCCCACCCCTACACTTCTTCCAGGTCCTTAGAAGAAGAAGAAGCATGTTTGGTCCTTGAGGTTAATTTTTCAAGTAAGAGCCAAAGCTTAGGGCTTTGAGGAAGCTAAGCACCAAGCCTCTGCTTCACTCTGATAGATGAGGCGCAAGTTTTCAAAATCTGCCACTTTTCCTGACATTTCAAGAGCATGAAGAGGACTGCAGGGTGTACAATGTGAAATTGTCCCTGCACTGCACTTCCACGTCAGGTGCTGGGTAGTTAATGCTGGCATTTGCATTGCTGCATAATCCCCCTTTAAAAGCATAGATCAGGCAGCACCCTGCTTTCCTCTCTCCCTTTCACTGGTGTTAAAACACCAGTAAGGGGTCATGACAGCCATTCTGGTGCCCTGTTTTAATCAGTGCCTGGGGCTGGTGCCCCACTCGCCCACCCCTAGTTATGCTACTGAGCCAAGGTAAACTCTGGAAGGGGATGCACAGTGTTGACCCTAACTACCTACATCAACTCTCGGTGCCTTGTCTGTGCTAGGATTTTGCATCTTGATTTACATAGCCTGATGTAAGACACACCTCAACTAGCAGTGAAGATATAGTCTGAATGTGTCCCTTCAGCATTTCTTAGGCTGCATAGGAAACTCTTTGCTGAGTAGCTGTGTGTTCACTGGAGTTGCATGCCGTGTATGAAGTTCCACTTAGAGTGTGTGGGAAGCATGGGCGGGGGCTCAAATGTCGTGTCTCTGTCCACTACATATATGTCTGTAAAGTGGGTGTTACATGTACTTACTCATTTGGTGAGGAAGGGGGAGTGAGGCTTAACTGCTGGTTGTGAAGCTCTTTGAGGACTTCAGCAGAAAAAGGGTCTAGAACTGCTCTTCATTTTGGGCACAGGATGACTTCTCTTTCTCATTTGCTAATTTATTCCATAGTCTGAGCTGCCTCTCCCAAGAGCTGAACACAGGGTTCTTTGTGGCTTATGTGTAGCATTTAGCTTAAGTGATTTTAATTTCAGTGTGCTTATTACAGCAAAGGAAGGAGGGGGAGGTTCTTGATACCAAAGCAAGATGATGGTGTTCATTTCCTCTATGGGTCTAGCAACCCAAGGTGGACAGCCAGGGTCAGAGGTTCTCTGATATAGTCCTAATGTAGAACATGACTTCTTGACTTCACCCTTCTTCCTATTTGGGATAATGTGAGGCATTTCCTAATCTGTTACTTACAACAGGACAACCCTGTAGTAACTACAGTTATTGCTGACAGTGAAAAGTATATGGCAAGGGATTTTCAATGTATTTTTAAGACAAGGGAAAGTACCCTGTGAGCATGAAAGCATTGCATGTAAGCATAGGCTGGGTCATCCATTTTAGTGCTTCTGTTTTTTGTGTTGCTTTTCAATACTTGACTTTGGTTGGTATCTATTTTTATAATAAAATAAGTAAGGGAGTGCCAAGGTAGCACAGAAATCAACACTTTAGAAACATATATACCATTAACATCCTCCAAATGCCTTTTGCTGGTGGCATGTCAAAAAAGAGGGGTCCAGCATGGGGCTGTCTGTGCAGTTCTCTGATTATCCATAATGCAGATATGAAATGCATAGGAAACCTCTTACCTAAAACTAAAGCCAAACTAGAAGACTACATGTAGGTTGCATCCTGGAGGTGTTTGAAGGATTCATATCACAGTGCAAGGGTGAGTACCAAACAGATTGTGTGGATAAGCAGATCTAAAAAGATGTGTGGGCGCAACATGTTAGGTGTGGTTTGTGTTTCCAGAGAAATCTACATTGAATGTGAAAAGTGAAATCAACCAGTGTACATTTTACAATAGGATCACCACCTTCTACAGGCAGGTCCCTTTCTGCTTTTAGGATTAATTTATTGATCAATCTATTCTATCCAGCTAGTTCACAATGCCCTGAGGCCCTGAGGTTATTATGACATTTGCACACCCTAGTTTGGAACCACCGCATGTAAGTAACCTCTTCCCTCCCCCATTCAGTAACTTATCAGGTCACTCGAATATGCCTCTTCACTAGCAAAGAGTACATCCATAAGACAGAATAGTGTGTACCAAAGAAAGACTTAAGTGAATCTTTGAACTCATTCCTCAGCCACTTGAAAATGATTGTGGTAGTATGGAGGTAATGTGTTGAGCCCCAGTTCATGGAAAGCTTCATGGCTTTCTTCAGCAATCCTGTAAGTAAAGGGACACTTATATGTCTTTAGGAAAACACTGTCCAGCCCCCCCAGTGACACAGGGCATAGGGCCAGAGACAGTAAACTAAGACACAGGATGGCAGGGGAAGGGCAAATGGATTCTTGAGGGTCTGGGAGGCATTGAAGGAACCTCCTAAAGGCAAAGTGTGTTTTGTTTTTTGCTTGGAAATTTTCCCCAGCCCTGGGTGTCATTCATACACAGAGTTACAAAGATTTTTCAGAAAGACATAAAGTATAATAGATGTAGATCACATTTTAGGCTACCCTGGACTGTTATTTACTATAAAAATGCTCTTGCTGCTAACTAAGTATTTCAAATCTGTGCTGTCTAATGCACTGTGCATGCGGTGAAAGAAAACAAGGGGTTTTTTCAGTGTATTTATGGGTTTCAATGCAGAACTCTGATCTCTGTCTCTGCAATGTTTAGTGTCTGGCAGTAAATGTTAAGAGGTTCACATGACAGGAAGGATCATGACCAAGCTGAATAATTTCTGACAAGTATCCTCCAATCCACAGGGCACTGCTTGCTCTAAAATGGATTTTGAGTTATGCTGCTGTTCTGGGGGAAGAGGCTACCTTGTCACTTGAGAATGTTAAATCTCCCTGATCAGCTATCTTCAGCTGGGTCCCTTAAATGGCTGTACAGAGAACTAGCACCAGGGTACCAACAAATAAAAATGGGACAGACTGGATGGTCCCAGATCTTAATATTATGTTTGATGTCTCCAGGTCATGGGCCAAAATACAGTGCAGGTCAATTCTGTATAGAAGTTGTCACCATTCAAAGTTTATATATTGGCCTGGTGGAATGTGTTTGGGTCAACCCAGTACTCAGCCCCACTAGTTTCGTTCCCAGTGGACAAATACCCATAAAAAACCTGGCATCAAAGGTGGCACTAATTGCTGAACATGCTCAGAGAGGCTACGTCCAGATGAATGCAGACATTTGGTTCTGGAGGGACAACTAGCAGCAGGACACCTTGTGCCTCTGCTCAGTGTCCCTAGGGAATGCCTGTGTCACACACCCTCTGGTGTGTGGAGGGTTACCTCAGGTGGCTAGAGAAGGCTGGGGCCAGCAACTGTTGCTGGCCCCAGTAACCTTACCTGGGTTTCTGGGTTACAATATCTCTGCAGCCACATTGCAAGCTGCAGCCACGTTGTTCCAGCTGGGAGCCTGCCAGCAGCCAGAGTGTGGCTCCAGCTGGCCAGGCTCTGGTTTTGGGCGGTGCACGCTGCCGCCACGTGTGCCACCCCACTATCTGTTCTATTCATAGCCATGCCATGGAGCTGGTGGATGATCTTACACAAATAATTTTTCCTGTCATTCCCCGATGTCTGCCTGCTCTATTTAGATTGTTAGTTTTTGGGGGAGGGTAATAACTGCTAGCGTACCTCCTAGTATAATGGTGCCCTGAGCTTATTTGTGCTGCTGTGATGTTAATAATGATGCTTGTAGAAGAAGAGTCGTGGGACAAGTCAGTTAACTACACAGAAAAATCCTCTCTTTACAATGCCATGTTATAAACAATGCAATCCACAGATACAAGTGATGCGGAAGATATTCTGAAGCCAGAGCCTCTGAGTCCTATCCATTTTTGCCCATTCTAATATGGAACTTGGCTACTGAGACAGTGTGTCTTGGTGTAGTCAGTAATGGCATTTCAGGAAGAGCTGGAGGGGTAGCCTTACAGTGCTGAAAACAAAAACCTTGAGTATGGGAGTTGAGGCATGTAATTGTAGGCCACCCCAAATCCTGTCGGAAGCCTCACTTCCACACTATATCCTCCAGTTGCTTTGTCCTAACTATAAATGATTCAGGTGATGGGGCTTTCACAGAGAACTGCCAAACTGGCCCTGACCTGTAGTTCTTGTAGCTCTGTATTCTGACTCCAACAGCACACTCTGGTTGCTTCAGAGAATGGTTGCAAGGATCTCAGGGCAGGCACTCCTGCAATAATCTGGTCTTTACATTAGGAACATGGGCAGATGAATGCATACACTGATGTAATTCATATCCATTTTGGATAGTGTTGTAACAGGAAAAGACAGATGTGCAGCTATCCAAGGGTAGGTCCTGCAGAAGGTGGCTCTTATGGTGCTTCTTTGCCTTTAATAAATGGCTACCCTGGGATGGATGCAGACAGACGCAACCAGTAATTGGTGGAGCTTTAACCCCTGATTTTTTTCCCCAGGAATAATTCTTTACCAGATTAGTTGAAGTTACCACAGTTAGGGTACATATCTATCTGCTATATTTTTATAACAGCATATAATGCATTTTATAATGCATTTTACTCTGGTATAAATATTTTATCTGTCCATGACCTGGTATTGGCAACGGGGGATGACATGATAGGGGACCTACAGGTCAGTGGTCACCTGGGGGACAGTGACCACCAAATAACAGAATTCATCATAAGTCGTACAGTGGGTAAGGTAACTAGTAGGGTGGACGTGCTAGACTTCAGGAAGGCTGACTTCAGCGAACTCAGGCGTTTAGTCAATGATGCACTGCCCAGCAGGAGATTTGAGGAGATGGGAGCCCAGGAAGGGTGGCTGTGGCTTACGGAAACAATCCTTCGGGCACAGAGGGAGATGATTCTGATGCGAGGGAAAGGGGCCAAGAGGCTTCCTTGGCTGACCAGAGAAATCCAGAGCAGCCTAAGGGCAAAAAGGGGGGCATATAAGCAGTGGAAACAGGGAGAGATTACTAAAGAGGAGCATGCCTCCTCAGCTCGCAGTTGTAGGGAGGCAGTTAGAAAGGCCAAAGCTACCATGGAGCTGAGGATGGCATCCCAAGTTAAGGATAACAAAAAATTGTTTTTCACATATATAGGGAGTAAAAGGAAGGCCCCGGGTGGAATAGGACCACTACTGAATGGGCAAAAGCAATTGGTGACAGACAGGGAGGACAAGGTTGACTCCTCAATGAGTTCTTTGCCTCAGTCTTCCTAAACGAGGGGCAAGACAAGTCTCACATGGTAGACAGGCAACAGCTGGCCACCAGACTACCAAGTGTTGACCCTGAGATGTTGCAGAGTCACTTGGAAGGATTGGATGTGTTTAAGTCGGCAGTCCCGGATGAGCTCCATCCAAGGGTACTGAAGGCACTGGCCGATATAATTGCACAGCCACTGGCAAGAATATTTGAGCACTCATGGTGCATAGGACAGGTCCCGGAGGACTGAAAAAGGGCCAATGTGGTCCCTATTTTCAAGAAGGGGACGAAGGAGGATCCAGTCAACTATAGGCCAGTCAGTCTCACTTCCATCCTTGGCAAAGTCTTTGAAAAGATTATTAAGGCCCATATATGTGAGGGTCCAGCAGGAAAAATTATGTTGAGGGGAAACCAGTACGGGTTCATAGTGTGTAGATCATGCCTGACTAATCTAGTCTCCTTTTATGACCTGGTTACAAAACACCTGGATGCAGGAGTAGGGGTAGATATCGTTTACTTAGACTTCAGGAAGGCCTTCGATACGGTATCCCACCCCATACTGGTGAACAAGTTAAGAGGCTGTGACTTGGATGATTACACAGTCCGGTGGGTGGTAAATTGGCTAGAGGGTCGTACCCAGAGAGTGGTAGCGGATGGGTTGGTATCAACCTGGAAGGGAGTGCGTAGTGGTGTCCCGCAGGGCTCGGTCCTTGGACCAATACTCTTCAATGTGTTCATCAGTGACTTGGGTGAGGAAGTGAAGTGTACTCTATCCAAATTTACAGATGATACAAAACTGTGGGGAGAAGTGGACACACTGGTGGGCAGGGAACAACTGCAGTCAGATCTGGACAGGTTGGACAAATGGGCAGAAAACAATAGAATACGATTTAACAAGGAGAAATGCAAAGTGCTGCACCTAGGGAGAAAAAATGTCCAGCAAACCTACTGCCTAGGAAATGACCTGCTCGGTAGCACAGAAGCGGAAAGGGACCTCGGGGTCCTAGTGGACTCCAAGATGAACATGAGTCATCAGTGCAGATGCATGACAAATAGATCCAAGGAGGTGATACTTCCCCTATCGGGCGCTGGTCAGACCGCAGTTGGAGTACTGCGTCCAGTTTTGGGAGCCACACTTCAAGAGGGATGTGGATAACCTGGAGAGGGTCCAGAGAAGGGCCACTCGTATGGTTAAGGGCTTGAAGGCCAAGCCCTATGAGGAGAGACTAAGGCACCTGGACCTCTTCAGCCTCTGCAAGAGAAGGTTGAGAGGCGACCTTGTGACTGCCTATAAATTCATCATGGGGGTGCAGAAGGGAATTGATGAGGCTCTACTCACCAAGGCGCGCCTGGGGGTCACAAGAAATAATGGCCATAAGCTAGCAGACAGCAGATGTAGACTGGACATTAGGAAGAACTTCTTCACAGTTAGAGTGGCCAGGGTCTGGAATGGGCTCCCAAGGGAGGTGGTGCTCTCCCTTACCCTAGGGGTCTTCAAGGGGAGGTTGGATGGGCATCTGGCTGAGGTCATCTGAACCCAGCACTTTCCTGTCTATGCAGGGGGTCAGACTCAATGATCTATTGAGGTCACTTCCGACCCTAACACCTATGAATCTATGTTCTAATTCTCATTCAAATCTCTTAGAAGAGATTGGCTTAAGTCCAAAGGCATTAGGTTTAAGGCCTCTTTCAAAAATTTCAGCACTAACTAAAGTAACTCTGCTGTTGAAGTTATATGTGTATCACCCTTGTCTGACTCCCTTTCATAGTTTTCTTTTGGAGATTATTCCATAAGCTAATGGATAACTCCATTAGAAAGATTTTTTTCTCCGCCCACTTTAAATTTTCCTCCTCCAGTGGCCCTTTCTGATTAATAATGTAACCCATTTTTACCACTACAGTTACTGCTAATGTTTGGAATAAGCCCCATCCTCCTACATAACTACCCACACCCTGCCAGTAGTAGATGACTTCAATCTAATTTTCTTTCCATTCCCAGCTTGTGAGTTTTCTTCAAGCTTTTTTTTTTTTACTTATGACACAGGTTCCAGTTTCATTTGCAGCTTTGCACCTGGTCCCAGCAGTAGAAAATGCCAGATCTGCCCAGTATGCAGCAAGAAACCCAAGGTGGTTGTGCTCCAGTGCTGGTGTGATTGGCAGATGTATACATGGCTTAGAATTATCCTCCTGGCTGAATGGAAGTATATTTCAAACCTCCCTTTCCTCCTCCTTTATGCACTTTAGTGCACATGGTAAAAAAAAGAGGTAGGGCTGGATATGGGTGGAGGTTGGACTTATCTCAGAAGGAATAGATTGGAGCATGAGTCTCAACTTGTTATCTGGACACATATCTACATGGGCCCCCTTTTTGGTAACCTCCCACTAGACAAGAATGGCAAGATTGGGTTCCCTTGCATTTCCTGTGCTGCTGAAAAACTCCCAAGTACATGCTAAACAACATGAGGCTAGCAACCAAATAAAGTGCCTAAATGAACAGTTCTTCCCAAGGGCAAGGTGTGCACTTGGAAGTTAGCCCTGGGAAAGATGCTTTGAGCAGGATACTAGTGTAGGGAGTCTCCACTCCCCAGATAATTAAACCTTCAGGAGGGTTTTGTCTTCATTTTTTCAAATCCCTCATATTTGGCTGGTTCCTCTAGTTCCTTTGGCTGCCAACTTTAATGGTCTTAAAATTTCCACCTAGAGAATAGGTGAGGCAAGGTGCATTAGAGCTGATGCATAAAATATTAATACCTTCCTATTGGGAATGGACTAAGCTGCAACATTTGGATGTTCATCCAAAGCTGAGGTTTGTTCTGGCTCACGTCAGCTTTCTGTTCCCCTCCTCACATTCCTTGGAAATGCAGCCTAAGAAGCCAGTAGTGTTTACTTGTGATAGTCCACCATGTCTGCTCATGCTTGTTTTGCTGGGAAAGAGTTAAGTGGATTCTGTTGATTCAGTAAGATATTTGATAGGCCTGTGTGAAGCAGCTAGTATTTGCCTCAGATTTGGACAATTTGGGGGACAGTGATACAATTCAGTGATTCAAATCACTGTCCTGATTCGATTCAGCCAAATCTCCAAATCAACCAGGCCCATCCCCTGCCCCTCTCCCAGCCCAGCAATGGCTGTTCTGCCTGCCCCAGCTCCAACACTTGGGGAAATAAAAGCCCCGGCTCAGCAGGTGCTGCTGTGGGGGGGGCGATCCTGGCTGCCCGCCACACTGCATGGGGGGCTCTGCACAAGCCCCCTGACCCCCACCTGCTCTCCCAGCCCTCCCATGGCTGCCCCGCCTGCCGCAGTTCTGGCCCTTTAAAAAAACAAAACAAAACAAGAAAAACCCCAAACTCACTGCTCCTACCGGCGGGGG
>NW_017728997.1:49426071-49429706 GCF_001723915.1 Gavialis gangeticus | reverse complement strand
GTCCCCCCAGGGTCCCCTCCCCCTTCCTCCAGGCCCCCCTCCCTCGCCCCTAGTATTTACCAGCTAGGAGTGGCTGCAGCTCCCTGCTGCAGCCACCGGGGACTGCCCGAATCATCAAAGCTCTCCGAATCGGCTGAAGATTCGGAGAGCTTTGAATTGATTTGGACCTTTAATCTGGTCCCCTGATTTGATTCAGATTTGGAGATTTGGCCACCGAATCGGGCTGAATTTCCTCCGAATCGAATCATCACCCAAAGCTTCGCAGAACCCTAATATTTGACTTGTTAGTCCACCTGAACAGTAGGGAAATGGGAGAGGCTTTTTAGAGACACAGGATCAAGGTTATGTGCTGTGCTGTCTAGAGCAAGGAACCAGTGGAGCAGCTAAGCCTGGGGAGGAGGTTTGAGCTAGTTCATCATAACATAGTTAATAAGCTAAAGCTCAGCAAAAGGAGATAGTTTTCACTGTGTTTGAGAGCAATCCAGAAAAATTACTTGCTTCAGACATATCTACTACCATGTCAGAAGGACGATTCCTGAAGGCACAAAAGAAGCTATATGACCTAGTTTGAAACATACTGGGCATGTCTACACATGCACTGATGTCCTGTAATTATGATGCGTGAAGTTTTTTTACCTGTAATAACAGGTACCAACTTAATGCACTATAATTGGTGCTGCTGTGCAGTAGCACTGGTGCATGTCTTTTCGGTGACACTAATATGCTGTAGATTAATTCTACTGCACATTGGTTCATTAGCATGGCTTTTGCTGTAACGTGCTAATGTGCAGCAGAATTAGTCTATTGCGCTTTTAGCATCTCATGTAGATGTGCCCATAGTGTATTCCAAATCTATCATGAAGCAATTCATCTGTCAGGATGGTGAGCCCTTAATAGCATATTTTCAGACACAGAGAGAAGTTTTTTTTCTCTAGTCCTCCACCCTTCTTGAAGGACTACTTTGTATGGTCTGTGTGGGCTCTGGGCATAAGCAATGCATCAGAAATATATGGAGTTTGGGGACAAGTCCCCCAGATTTCTGTGCCAGCAGTGGGGCATGGGGCTGCAGCCTGGCCAGAGCCAGGGCCCAGCAGCAGCGGAGACGGCAATGGCGGTGGCAGCGGCAGCACAGTTTCTACGCCAATAGCAGGGCTGCAGCCTGGCTAGACCCAAGGCCCAGCTACAGTCGGGGCAGAGGTGGTGGTGGCAGCTGCAGCGGCAGTGGTGCAGAGTTGTGCTCCCCCACTGTCAGAATTTACATGTTACCTATGGTTGTGGGTATATGTGCCTGTGCCCATGCACAAATTATATTAATGCGGAAAGAATGTGTGAATCTGATCTGTTTGTCCCACATTGGCTCAATGACAGTGGTACTGGCAAAAGAGCCAAGGCATCCCAGAAAGAGATATTGCAACATTATAATTAAAGGTGTGTCTGCATTTCTGTGCACACCCCTGTTTTCCACTGCAAAAATAAAATCATTCAGGATAGAAATGTGGCACCTGGTCTCCCAGAGCACAAGTGCATTTCCATTAGCAAAATGTCCTGAAAATGCAGGAATCAAAGTAATCATTAAGATAACATCAGTAACAGCATAAGATGACATCAGATATAAGTATTTACATCTGATTTGTCTTTATATTTTAGAATGTCACATTTATACTCAGTGTTCCTACTTCCATCTTTAATTGGGTTGCATATGTGTAAGAGAGACAAATTTGGCTCGAAGTATTTAAAATCCTTTTCAAATAATTTCTTAAAGTGCTGCTGCTTTTTTAAATACTCTTTATTGTTTGTAAAACTTTCTTCCAAAGGTAAACACAACTTTGCTTCCCTTCCCAGTTTTATTTTTCTGTTTTACTCATCTTGATTTTTCCCAATCCTGCATCTCTTCATGTTTCTAATGCCATCTACAAGGACTCAAGTGTTGGTTTGTTTTTGGTTTTGGTTTGACCAACATTTCAATCTGAGCAGCAGTGATTGCACTGCCAAAGTATCTCCTGTGTGCAGTGGAAATCTCATCATCAGCTAATGTGAGTGTGGATCTGGCAATAAGGGTTCTTAGTGAAAGCCAATTCTAGGACAAGGGGAAGAGGAAGAAGTGTAGGTTTTGAAGGTCCCATGAAAATACTGGACCTGAGGTCACATCCAAACCTGGTGTAAACAGTTTTAGGTATGACTATCTTGTTTCCATGGTGCTCATGAGACTACTACATCCTGTCTACTTCCTTTTGCTCTGTATGAACCAAGCCAGAAATGAGGTGATGAAGCCCACTTGGACTTGGCTCCCCCTACCTTTCTCAGGTGCAATGGAGATGGGGATCTTGAGAATGGTGGTGAAAAGTATTCCCAGGACCGCTTTGCTGTCTTATTTCTGGGTTTGGAGCATGTGCAGTGTGGGCACATAGGCTATGGATGTGATCCTTGGTAATGCTTTCAGCAGTGCCTGGAAATACCCTTACGTTGCATCTACTTACACCTCAACCCTACACTCCAGAAGGTTTTGAGAGCATTCCTTCACATCCAGACAGTTTGGGATTTCTGCTTTCACTGTGCATGGAGCAGAAATCAGATACCTATTTCTTGACCAAGCCTTGGATGTTCAGTTTAGAATTATTTTAAACTCTGGACGCTTCAAATCACTGCATGATAAAAACGGTGTTTTGAGTTTGTTTGGCAGGTTTGGGAGCAGGTAACAAGGTTATGCCTTCTGCTCTGATTGAGCTGCTAAAAAAAGCAAATGAAGACTCACTGTGAATGGGCCCATTTGGATATTACCAGACATTTTTGAAGCTTTAAACTGCATTTAATTTTTTCACTTAAAATCCAGATTAAATGATGTCAATTAATGATGACAGATTGTCTCCAGGTAAAAGAAACTGACTTTCTGGAGTCTATGGAAATTATTGTTTTATTATTTGGACCATGGTAGCACCTAGAACAGGCTTGTCCAACATATGGCCCATGGGCCACCATGTGGCCTGCAAAGCCATTTTATCTGGCCCAAGGTGCCTGCTCCGTGCTCATCTTTGAATATGGCTTGCCGGCCCACTGGGTGATAAAAAGTTCGTGATCCGGCCCCACATTCAAAAAGGTTGGACACCCCTGACCTAGAGAATCCATTGTGCTAAGCACTGTACAACCATACATAACTGAAATGGTCTTGGTGCCGAAGAGCTTACAGCCTCTAGCCTCCCCTCTGCATGCATCATTTCACTTCCCAGTTGACCAGGAATGCAGTGAGGTTACCCTCTTCTTCTTTCCAACCAGCCACCGTTCCTAACTGGGTTCTCATAGGGCAGAAGGTCAGAATCTTACAGGCTTTATTCTATCAGCACCTCAACAGCAATGTGGCTGTATGGGTACAAGGGAAAATTCAGAAGACTGAATAACTTTCCCCAACTCCCTACTGAACACATTAGTTGTAGTGACTGATCTTGGACCTTCTCCACAGACTTGCTATGTTTGTGGGCTTCCTGAGATAATTATTGCTCTTTTGGAAATCCATCATCATATGTACAAGTGCTTTGGGGTTTCCTGGTTCCCAGTGTCTCTGTTGTCTCCAGGCAGGCAGATGAGCTTGTATCAAAGGGATTATGAGGGACTTCGAGGCTCTGGGGGCCAGGCTGAAGGAG
>NW_017728997.1:49425842-49426060 GCF_001723915.1 Gavialis gangeticus | reverse complement strand
TTCCGACCCTAAATCTATGAAACTATGAAACTATGAAAGGAAGCCTTTTCAGTGGTTTCATGTTTTTTAACGTATTTTTTATTTGTTTTTAAATTTTCTTTCTCAGTAGGCTGCCTTCCCTTAGCCCCTGCCACATTGTGCAAATTGGGGGGGAGGATACAGTGATAGGCAAACCTGACATCACACACACACACACACACACACACACACACACACAC
>NW_017728997.1:49417149-49420842 GCF_001723915.1 Gavialis gangeticus | reverse complement strand
CACACACACACACACACACACACACACACACACACACACACACACACACACACACACACTGCCAATCATCAAAGTATCAAAAACAAGGCAGTGATTCGGCCTTGTAAAACTTGTACAAGCATAAAACAACTTGTAAAAACATAAAAAAGGACATTGGCTAAATACATCAGGTTGTACTGTGCCTCAGATGAGCAGCCCCTACAATGAGAGAGGAAAATCCACCAGTTTTCTTCAGGTCATCCCTTGGGTTACTGTCTCATCTCCTCTCACAACCCTGACATCTCTCTCCAAGCACACAAAATCCTAGAAACCCAGCACTAGCTTGTATGGAGAGCTGGGAAAGTATGCACCAGGTTAAGATTAAACTGCCTGCTATAGTATAAGAACTCAGAAGTAAAAGAAGATGCTATAGAGAGCAGACATTATCTGTCCCCACAGAGCGCCAAGAATTGGGGAGGTAGTGGAATATAATGATAGTGCTCAGGAGGCAGCCTCACCTTCCATGTCATTGCCTGGCTGAATCCATTTGTTTTTTTGTCCCATCTGGCAGAGCCTCAGGGGCTGATATGATCCATTGTGATTTATTTGCTATGGTGCTGGGGCATGGGGAGGGGCAAAGAGTAATGTTTAAGCTTCATCTTGAAGCCCAGGGTTTTGGACAGGAGTTTTTTTGTGAAGCAATTCAAATATGAGTTGTCGGAGGAAGAAGGGAGCCCTGGAGGGTCTGGATGCTGGCATTTCCAATTTGGGAGGCAGAATCAACACTAACTTGACTAACTTATATGTTATTCAGCAGGGAAAACTCCATGATCAAATTAATTAGAACATAATAAAGCACACATTTCTTACTGAAGGTGCATGATGGTGGCTAACTAGTGCAAAGGGGCTGATAACTGGCAGTCTGGTGGCAACAGTAGAGGGAGAAGGGGGAGTTCTTTCTGTTGGGTGGGCTCATCAAACTGTTTTTCAAAACAATAAATAAATACCATAAAATTGTGTGTTATCAATGCAGCTTAGCAGAGCCAGCTCTGAGCCAGGGCGATGATGCCACCATCCCCTTTTTGATTCTCTGAGATAAAGACAATGACAGGAGAACAGCTCTGATAAAAAGAGAGCATGTGCCACAGGCACCCCTCTGCCTGCAAATAATCATTGGGAGGCATCTCTTTCTAATTAGTTTATTTAAATATTTGAAAACTTCCTTTTGAAATGGGGAAGGAGGGACTTATTGTTCCAAACTTGGCATGTAGAATTTTTTATACAAACTTCCAAGGGAGAGGTACTTTCTCCCAAGAAGTGTTCTAGCTCTTGTCTCTGACACTGCTGGCTCAGTGATGCATCTCTGTAGGGGGCACAGACTGGCATGTGCAGTCTCTGAGATTACACTTTCCAGCCCCTTAGTTTAGGAAGAAAGGAAATACTCCACATGCTGTGGAGATGGAGCCTAGATGCCAGAGTTTGGACCCACGCTCTGATTTGAATCTGAACTTCTCCATAATTCTGGGTGTGTTTGGATGTGGACCTTGGCATGGCCTGTTACAAGGGCAAGCACAAGTAGGTGACATTCAAATCCAGATAGGAATTTAGATCCAAAAACCTCTAGACTGAAAAGAAACACCTCTAGAAGAAAAAGAAACAGAAACAATGAACTAGAAGGTGCTTTAAAATATTGTGAAAAGAGAAGCTACCATGGAAATAAATAGTGAAAATAACAATGTTAAACATTCCTGGTGTCACAGCACTCTGAAATTCAAGTAGTGTGCACATGCCACAAACATTTTCTCCGAGCCACTGTCAGTGGTGATTGGAGGTTGAGAGGTTGAATTGTGCCGCATGGTTCATTGGTACAACCAGCTCCTCTGTGGTGTAGGAATGAAATTAGAGGGCAAGGTGAAGGAAAGATGGATGCAGTCTCTGCTGCTGACCAGGTCTTTACTGTGCCCACTTGATGCCACACTTTAGTGGGACAAAAGCACATGGAGGTTCTGTTTGGGTTTATTAGTCTTTTTGTCCATCTGTGAAACATCAGCAGCACCTCATAGCTGGAAGGGGTATTGTTTCAAATAGTCCCCCATCCGCCTGGGCAGGGGCAGCTGGTCCACTTGAGCTGTTGACTTGTTGATCTGTAGCCGGCACAGGTGCTGTAGGCTGGGGGCATTGTCTTTGCGATTGAGTGGTCGGATCAATTTCAAGTGTACTGCTGCTGCTGCTATCTCCTTCTGTATGGGGGGCAAGGGCGAGGGAGGTGGATAAGGAACATCATTCTTGCTCTCCATTGTACAGAACATGACATAATGCTGGATAAGGCTGACCACATCAGGAAAGGCCAGAATGCGGGGTTTGGACAGGCAGTTTGAATCAAGCCGGAACTTGCTGTCTGCATATTCAATGCGCACGTTGGTTGGCCCCCGGTTGGTCTTGACAGAGAGCGTGAACAGGTAGCTAGGGTGGGTACTGTCTCGTACCAGGAACGTGCCCTCAGGCATCTTCTGGAGGTGCTGCTTGGCTTCACTGGCAGTGATAGACCCCCAGTACCAGCCTGGAAAGGAATCCCAGAAAGAGTTCATTAGAAAACTATTACTGCTAACAGGCTCCTTTTATCTTGGAGGCTTTGAAGCCCATTCAAATCAGGGTCTGGGAAAAGGTAAGAATAGGCTTCATGCCTAGAGTGATGGCAGTCAGGCATCACCCACAGCCTTAGGTTTTCATTGTTGTGCTCAGGCTGGAGAAGGGGAGCTTGTTGCTGCAGGTTTGGGACTAAGTAGGTGCATCTACACGAGACACTATTGTGCAGTAGCACTGTCAGGCACTAACTGTGCGGCAACTGTTGCTACTGTGCAATCACTTGTTGCTACTGTGCAGTAGCATTGGGAAAAATTGTACAGCAACAGTACTGCTCAGTAATGATAGTTCCTGCGCAGTCATTTAGGACTTGCTTATGGAAATACTAAATGACTGCTTGGTAACAACTACGCAGTCTGCTGCTCATGTAGATGTGGCCAGTGAGAAAGAGGAGTTTGTTCCCATTTCTTTGGATTGAGCTATTAAAGGCAAAGCTCCTGCATATGCCATTAAGGAGCTGCTATGAGATAGAAAGGGTCTTACCAGATTCCCTCAGGTACGAGAAGGTTTTGGCAATACACATCAGATCTTCCTCAGGGTCTCGCATCCGAGGCAAGTTGATCTCCAGAGCAGGTGCCACAAAGGCAGGGGCAGACTCTTCTTGGAAGGCTGTGACGGAGAGAGGTTGCATGACTGGCTCTGACAAATCCACTGCAATGCCTCTGAGGGACAGCCTCCTGCTCTTCTCCTCTGCCAGCAAAGTATGAGGTCTGAAACAAGGGAAAGTCATATTATTTTACCTTGCTTTGCATGATGTTGCATCATCAGCTCAGCATGTGCTGTGCCATGCTACAGCACATTGTGTTCATTCAACAGATCCTTGCTAAGCCTATATTTCAAATGGAGATAGGTGCAGAAAAATATATCACAGAACTACTGTATCTTGGGAGGGGCAGTAGTTCAAACTGTACCTTGTGATGCCAGATGCAAAGTCTAACCATAGGATGTTACATTTTAATATGGGGGTGGGGAGGAGATAAGGTACCTAATGACACCCAGTGATCTGAGTTTCACTTATGCTGGTGTAGACGCCTCCATTTACTTTGGTGGAATTATTCTTGATTTATGATA
>NW_017728997.1:49397167-49412149 GCF_001723915.1 Gavialis gangeticus | reverse complement strand
CATTGACAGGACTGAATTAAGGTTTGTAAAACTCTGAAGATTAAACAAGTTGCAGTGTGTAAATACTATGTATTACCCTAATTTCTATAGCAGTGCATTATTGGATAGGCACTGAAATTGAAAGGTGATGTATTGCGTTACCAATAGTGACTGGAGACAAAGATTAGGTCAGATGTAAAAGCAAAGATTAACCATAGGATGTTACATTTTAATATGGGGGTGGGGAGGAGATAAGGTACCTAATGACACCCAGTGATCTGAGTTTCACTTATGCTGGTGTAGACGCCTCCATTTACTTTGGTGGAATTATTCTTGATTTATGATAATATAAGAGAAAAACCAAGCCCAACGTGTTTTTTTTTCTTCTCTTGCCCTCTCATTGCAGGGTGATTTGATTTTACTGTGCCTGTTAGAAACTAAAAGTGAGTGTGGGCTGATTTTTTTAAATGTCATACTAGTAGACTAATCCTGTTCAAAGTTTTAGCCAGCCCTGGCACAGTACAAACTATAGCTTTCATATAGCATAAAGGCAACTTAATGTAAAGTTTATTACTCAGTGCTTGGTGGGTTTACAGTATTAGATGGATTCTGACATACAGCAGTGCTGTGAGGACCATTGTCCAGCAGGGTTACAAATATTTCCAGGGAGCAGTACTGTAGCCTTCTAACAACTAGCAGTAAAGTGCCTTTGTGATCTTACATAATATAAACAGTGGCAAGTCTAGCTCTGTACCATAGGGGTTGCTAAAGGAAGCCATGATCTGCAGTGACATTTTAAGTAGTTGGGGATGGGAGGATAGGAGTTGTCCTTTCAATCAGTATTTAGCCAGGATGAGGGTTTAGCTAGTTCCACTGCAGTGGGCCATGTCCCAAGTTGTGCATCAAGCCAATAAAAGAGTTCCTTTTGTGCCAGACTCATGCCTTGCATCTCCTTGTGCTCTGTGCTGTGGCACTGCCTAATGCTGCAACATAGTCCAATGTTATCCCCACCTCATCTAACACTAGGATGAATACTCTGCAACCAGAAAATATAAGATTAATGAGTTTTGAGGGTAATGCAATAAAATCTCCAAATTGAAAGCAATCTCATTAAGGTAAGGTCTATCTGGAACTAACAGAGCTTTAAAAAGGGAGCTGCAGTATCCTCCCCCATTATAAGGAAAAGGATGGAACTAACCAAAATTACTGTGCAATATGGGCACACATTTACATGTGCACGCCCGTACTGCGCAGTAAATATGGTGACTTACGCCAACATGAGCATATTTTGATACCTGCATCATGCCCAATTAGTTACTGCACAGTAGTGCACATGTAAACACCTTATTGTGCAGTAACAGAGTGTGTGTGTCGGCTGATTTGGGACTAAGTTTAGTCGCAAGTCAGTTCACACACAGCGCTAATGTGCTTTAATGCTTGCACATGTAGAGGCTGACCTATTCCTGCTTACTGTGCAGTAACTTATTGTGCAGTAAATTTAAGACGGCATAAATGCACATGTAGACCTACCCTGTACCAGCTATATCGAGTGGTGCTTAACAGGCATATGTCAGTGTAGATGAGGTGGGGCGTGAGGTTATAAACTAATCTTTGTTATCCCACCAGGGCAGACTCCATTCTCTTCAACATGCTGAAACCCAAATGTAACACAGAAGGAGGGATACAAGGAAAACAGAAAAAACACAAGCAACTGGAAAATGATAGGGAAATTTTCCTTTAAGGAAAAGTCCTGCAATCAGACTTCCATGGCAATGGTTTTTTTTAATACGACAGAAGAGTGGATAGGAGAAAGATTGCAGTCCTGGCCTTAGCAATTCCTAGTAGCAGAAGCTGACGCATTTGGATTTTGAATTATTTTATTAAATTCTGTCTATTTCTTTAAGACCACACCTAGAAAAACTCTGTGTTTGACTGAAATCTTCACCTATGATCTCTCAGAACAGGTGTCCAAAGCATTTATCTGTGGCTCTTGAAAACAGTGGCTCTGGGTAATATTCATTTCTGTATTTGCTGCTGTAGGGAAGCCCTGACTTTCTACAAGTAAAGTGTCACCTGGCTTAAATTCAGTAGCTTTTATGGGAACTGAAAGTCATATTGTTTTTAAAGGTATTTTAGCACCTAACTCCCACACAAATGCCTCTATAAATCTGGCCTTGACTGCTCTGTCATGGGAAAGAGAATGATAGGTCTGATTGTTTTCCCTGTGTTGCAAGCTGTAATTATTGAACAGTGTAAAGTGGGTGTAAAAATGTAGCTATGGTGGCATATTCTGTTCTGGCTGCATTCTACAGCCACATTTTGCAGAGGTGACAATGACTTCACACAGTGATAGGTAGGGGGGATTTGGGCCAACACTGTAGAGTCCTCATTTGTTCCTCAAAGATAAGGATGGTGCAGCTCAGATTCCAACCCTGCCTCATCTTGTTTCCTCCTGGAAAATTTCCTGACACACCCTTGAACACAGTCTTTCACTTAAAGAAATATTTTCTTATAGCTAGCTGTAGAACTGCTTTGTCTTTCAGACACCTGACTTGAAAAGGAGATTAGGAATTATATGAGGCAGACTGGACAGAAGGAAGAAGCAATTATGATTGAAAATCTTACCCCATCACTAATTACATTAACTGAGCACTTTTTAGCTAGTTCTGCTTCTGTGGTTGTTTGGCTGCCCTGTCTTTTCCCTTGCTTCCCGGAATTCTGTCTCTGAAACTTCAGGACTCATCTTGAAGCCATCAGGACAAGCTGTTTCCCCTTTCACTAAAGGAAGCCATGTAACCTCTGACTTCACATCCTTTCACATTTTCACCCCATTCTTGAGATAAAGAAAGTCCTGTATATATACAATCTCTTCTCTGCAGCCTCCGTTAGCTTGGGTGAAAAGAAGCCAACACAGTTTGGGGCAGAAGGGTTCACCTACAATGCTCATCATCTTTCTGGCTCACATGCTTTTCCAGTCCTGCAATCCATAGTCAGTGGAGCCCAAACCTCATGTGGTTCCTGTGGATTTCTTCTTTTGTATAAAGGGAAGGGTTAGGAAAGGGTACAAGGAAGGGTTATGCTCATTGGACCTTGTCCTATTCTTTGTGTGTGATCCTGCTGTCATCCTCCCTGCAAAAAGGGCCTGGATTTGATAGGGGCTTTAGTGAACATTATGAAATGGGAGGAAGTATTAAAATCCATGGATGGCAGGAGGTCATAAGACTCCTAAATAACAACAGAATTAAAGGCAAAGGAAAAGATGTAGCCAATGTGGTTCCACAGGGGAGAAACTTAAAGAAAGGAGACTGTTGGGGGATCAGAGAGAGCTATACACAGTTAAGTTTTCCTGGGGAAGATAGGTAGGGCCACCTTGTTCTGACCTCAACAAGGGGGATAAGAATGGCTCTTGCAGCTAAAGAAATAATGAAAAGAAAATGGGCCCATTATTAGTGGCTAATTAATGTTCACTTAAAAATGGCTGAGCTACTAAGCAGAAGAAAGCAGTTTAGAAGATCAGAAACAAAACGGCTTGTCAACCGAGCTGCTGCTACGAAGCAGATACAGGATGATGTGGAAAAAGGTGAATTTACAAGAAGCAGTACATCTGGTTGATATGCATCTTGGGTCCTAAGAAAAACATCACACAAACTTTCTGGCAGTTAACTTTTTGAAGGCAGAAAAGACATGCAACTTTATAGACTAACTGCATTTACCATCTACCCTGCCTTATGACTGATTCCAGACTAACCCAGTTCACTTTCTAAGAAGATCTGGAGAACCAAGAAGGAAAAGAGAAAAGGCTTTTATGATCCCAGAGTTAGCTTTCTGGATGCCTTTTGATAAGTCAAACATTGTAGCAACAAGAATCCATACACAGTACATGGGAATATTTTCCCCCTGAATTCCTTCAGGAGTCTTGTCTGAGTAAGAAGGACAGAATTTAATCCAAAATATTTGAAGTCCTACAAGATAATGAAACCTTGAGCAATAATCAAGTTTATAAAGACCAAACTATGCACAAACTGTTCCCCATTTGAATGACAAATTTGGAATTTCCCCATTAAATGACAGATTTTAGTGGATGAAAGGAATTACGTGACAGCATTTTGGTAAAGCATATATTCACATCTCACAAAACCTAACCAAAAAACCAGTTTCGTTTGGTTTGGCTCGAGCTACTGTCAAAAAGGGCTGAAAACAAGGTTGAAACCGAACAAAGGAAAATTGAGGTTGAATAGCAGGAAAATATTGGTAACAGTGAACACTATTAGATTTTGAATAAACTCTTAGGGGAACTGATGGAAATCCCCATACTTGAGTCACTTAACAGTAGACAGGTCAATCGTATAACATTGTTGGGAAAATCCTCTAGTGGCAGAAGGAATGGTTAAAATGACATCATGGTCTGACTAACATGAGCAACATGCAAAAGTGTCTAATAATCATGCAGTTTGTGTATTTACATAGTCAGATGACCCACAAATGTTGAGGGGAGGGCATAGATTTTTGCAGATAGTATCTTTTATTGGACAAGTGCTATTCTATGCACAGAAGCAATAGGTGTTGTTTACATGATAAAATCAGCCATCCACAAATATTTGTGGGTACCTAAGTGGAGATTGGGCACACTGACTTTTTGTAATTATTTTAAATTTCTAAAATGTACTGTATGCTCAGGTATATTTTTACATACAAGCTACTATTTGCTGTCCACACACACATGTACACCTGTATATATACAAGCTATGTAAAAATTAAAATTCATTCTATATATCCATTTTATTAGGAACAGAACAAAACTGAAACACCTAAAAAGCTCTTCCTTTGTTTGGTAGTTTGCTTCTCTGGAGACACTATATAGTCCTATTATCCCCTGCTTCTGTCCTCCCTAGTTGTACATATGGTTCATTGTATAGCACATTTACCATTTTCTCTTAGGTGATTTTTTTTTTTTTACCTGAGGAGGACCTTGAACACTATGTGATTTCTAAAGTATGGAGAATGTAGAAATAGGGAATCCCATCTGATCACATCCCTCTGGACATAATATATTTAAAAAAAAAAAAAAAAAAAAATCAGGCAAGAGAGAGAAATTCTCAACTGGTGTGAATCAACCTATCCCCATTAACTTGAATAGGCTTACAACAGCTTACATCAGCTAAGAATCCAGTCCAGAGAGTTTATTACAATCATTAATCATTGTTAAGTTTTTAACAATTTAACATACAAGGATTCTTACCCCTGAACACAGAGGATCATGTCACTCCTGAACCAAGGAAAAAGCATTAAGTCTTCAGGGTGGAAAACTGGTTTCGTCTTTTTTCTTGCTCCTTCTTCGTTGCCTCAGAATATAGTACAGAAGATAGAACAAGCCTTTGGTTATGACTTCACAAAAAGGAAGGCTGAACTGCTCCTGCTGAACCCCTTCCACAGCTCTCTGGAGTTTATACGCCGGGAAAAGGCAGGCAGAAAGCAAAGCAGGCTGCCCCAAGAAATACTTTACTGATTGTTCAGCAACTTTAGCTAGAAAAATGTAGTCAATCCCAGTGCTGTTGAAGATAAGAAAAAATATGTTTTACTCTTCTTTACAAAGAAAGAGAAAAAAAAGAAAACTTAAAAAAATAACCACAGGAAAAAGAGAAAATATTGTTAGAGGAGGAAAAAAACCCTCCTTCTGCACGACCTTTAAAATCCTCAACACAGGATTCAAAGCACCCTCTGAAACAATAATAATAAATAGATATTAATAAATAAGACCTCCCTGAATCCAAGGGAGAAGGGAGCTGGGAGAGCAGCAACCTGGTCTAACGTTAGCTCTGGGAGTTATGAAGCCCTGTGAAAAAACCACTAAGTAATCTTTTGTTTGCCCCTTTTAATCTGTTCCAGGAAGTGACGGATTCCTGGAATTGTATTGTATTCACATCACTGCCCCGACATTAACCAAAAAAAAAAGTATAAATAGATGTGTCCATAATGGATGTCTTGATGTCAGCACTGCACTGCAGGGGACGGGGGGCTAAAATAGCCTCCAGAGTATAGCAAAATCCCCAAAGGGAAAGGCAGAATGTTTAAAGGTCAGGTCAGAGCTGTCAGCTTCTTCCAGGGACCTAACTGAAAAGTTGTAAGTTGTTTTCTGTTTTATAAAGCAGTTGGCTGCTGTCGCTCTCTCTGTTCAAAGAAATACCTTTGATAAATTTCCAAGAACTTTCCAGGAAAACTGGGCAGGACTACAGAGCTCTGCCAATCAGAGCTAACCAGGGCTGGGCTGGCCCTCAAATTCTTGCCTATCAGAAGTGGATGAGGTTGGGCTGACGCTGGATGCTGCAATGAGGCCCATCCCATAGACACACAGAGAAACGTGCGTGCGCACACACATATACACACGCAGGCAAGCAGAACGGAGGGAGGGGGTTGCAAGCAGCAGCTGCAATCAACAGAGGCTCTTTGGGGCCCTATTACCTATGTGGCGAAAGAGGAACTAGAGAGATGTAAAACCTTGCTGACAATTCCCAGAGGGCTTTGTGAAACTAGAGAGCAGTTGTAATGTAATCCCCCTTCTTCCCCCACCCCCAAGTGTCCCACACCTTCACATACCAGCAAATAGCCTACTTAATAAGCCTAATAGGCTGATAGGTACCACAAAGCTGATGTTGGGGTCAAGGAATTTCCCCTCCTGTACCATCAATTTGCAGCATGAGACTTGCATATTCTTCCTGATATTTCTTAAAAATCAAACATTTTTCATTTCTTCCCCAACCTTCCAGCATCTGGCCAGACAAGCTGAGATTTCAACACTGTGATCCATGGTTTACAAATAGATTGAGTATGGGTGAAAGGTGCTGGGTTGAGCCTGACAGATGGAGAAAGAAATCTTTTTTAATGTGTAACCCGGGCGGTACTCCAAGAGGTACCCCCTCTCCAATTGAAGGGATCAAAGCGGGTGCACAAGCGCTATGGGAGGTGTAGGGACTCTCCTCCCCCTATAGAGCAGAGCCAGACCACCAATGGGGACTTAACCATATACCTTTTAATACTGGGAACATAACAGGCATAAATCACAGGGTATAGTGGACACTACAATGCCCCAACGGGCAGGATTCAACAAAGGTTAGACACTTAAAATTATTGACAAAAAACTGAGTTAACAAAATATAAAAACACAAACAGCAGAACAAACAATATGGGTTGGTGAAATATAAAAAAGGTGCAAAATGTCAAATGACAAGGAACTAGAGGGTCTTGGTACCTGGAGGGGGAAACACAATGGCTGCTTTCCACTGCAAGAAGGTTTGCTTCTTGTTAACTCACTCACCCCATCACCTCAGCTGGGACTTGAACCCAGGTTTCCCATATGGCTGGTAGGAAAGCTGCCACACAGCCACCACTGCTCCAGCCTGCTAGGAGCCTTGACCTTCCTGGAGCCCCGGCCTCACATTGAGCTGCCTGGCCTCTGATTGGATGAGCTGGAAGCAGAGCTGGGAACCCCTCAGGTCACTGCTCAGACCCTTGCTGGAGCAGAGGGGAGCCTCTCCTGCTAGCTACAGCCTCTCCGGAGGGATCCTGGAGCCCAGGGGAAGCCTCTCCTGCCAGGTGTACACCACACTGCTGAGGGTCCCACTGCTGCCTGCAGGTCCTGCTCTTTCAGGCTCTTCTGGGGCACTGCTCCTACCCTGCTGGCTCAGCTCTATGAAGCTCCTTCCTTGTTGTCTCTCCTGAGTCAGCCCATGCTGCCCCTTTTATCCCCCTCCAGGTGACCCAAGGGGCCAGTCAGGGGACATGGGGGGGTTCTGGGGCCTGATCCGTGTGGAAAGGGAATCCCAAGTCCTCCAATCATCTTTTACCCCTTCAAAACCCCTGGGCCAAATCATTACCAGATTGGTGAGGAAAGGGAATCCCAAGTCCTCCAATCACCTTTTGCCCTTTCAGAACCCCTGGGCCAGGTCACTGCCAGCCAGCCTGTCACAAATGCACAAGATAAGTATAGAAAGAGCAAGAGCTGAGCAAGCTATTTCTACCTCCTCCTGGGCCAATGTGTGTCAGTCACTGACCTGCAGGAGCAACCTGAGGGAGAAGATGATATGTAGGCCAAGATCCATTGAAATGTAATCCTCGGAACTCCTCTTCATTGTCTGCTGTAGCGAGCAGTTGCTTTTTGACAGAAGGACAGCTGAACACTGGGCACCGGCCTAAGTAAGGTGGCCCAGTGCCCCAGTCATCTGGGAATCTCATAGGAATTTGAAAGCCATCCCAGCCTCCTGGTTGAGATTACAATGGCACTGCTCCCCCTGGCTTGGGCAAATCACTCTGAATCAAGAGCTGGGTGAGTAATGGAATTTCTTAGATTGGGTTGAACTGAAACAGAAATTTTTCAGGATTTTTTTTTTTTTGCAAAACAAAATATTGTATTTGAAGTCAACCCAACATTTTATTTGATTCTAATCAAAATGTTTTTTCTTTTTGTTTTAGTTACCTAGCTCTTTTTAACATTTTTTTCATAAAAAGTTAACTTTTAAATGAAAAATACCAATTTCAAATGGAAAGTCAAAATTTTTATTTTTAAAACATTGAAATTGAACATTTGTCATTTTCAAATGAAATGAAATATTTCATTGGCTGAAATGGCTTAATCAGGGATGATCCTGCCTTCAGCAGGGAGTTGACTAAATGACCTCTTGAGGTCCCTTCTAGATCTGCTTTTTTATGATTCTGTGATTTCAAAAACGTCCATGCAAAATATTCTGACATTCTATAGATTCTACTCAAGTTTTTGTTTTTTTTACCTGAAGGTTTTCACTAAATTTGACCCACATTCATGAATATTCTCAGTTGCCCTTAAATTCATTTTTTTGGCAAATCTACTGTTTGTCACAAAAGAAGTTACTTGGCTCAGCTTCAGACTCTCTCTCCCCCACCTTAGCTATATGGTTACAGGTGGAGAGAAAGAAAACAGAATGAGCATATTGGCAACCCATAGGTGAATGACTTCAGCCTCTTCCGAGCCTGAGCTCTTTGTGTATATCATTCCTCTTGGATCCACTGAAATATTGTGGTTTGGAAATCTCAGTGTGAATGCAGACTGGGAGCCTGATTCTGTACCCCCAGCCATTTTGGGGTCATGTAACACAAGGCTTTGTATTCTTCTGTTTTTAAGTAAGTAACCTTGCTGTGGGAATAATGTTGTCTCTTATCTGTACCTGCCTGATCCTCAGCTTCAGAGGTCAGAAATCTCAGAGGCATGTCAACTTCTTGTAATTGTCACTGTTAGTGTGGACACCTGTCAGTCAGGCAAGGACTTGTTCTTTTGATGTATCATTCAAGTTGTTAATAAAGACATTCAAAAATAATGTTTACTTGGGCCTGACCTGTACTAACTTTTTAGAAGGTCCTCCCTGTCCTCCTAACCAAGACTTCAGAACAACCTAACAAGAAAATGTCTTCAGGGATTTATACTGGCTCTGATATCAACTGAATTTGGATTTTGGGAGTCTAGTCAGTGCTGCGTAGATACATGTGCAGTGCAGAGAGGGTCAGTTAGTTATATGTTTTAGTATTCAGATTTTGGTTTTAATTCAAGAACCTCCCAATAATTTGGGTCATGCTTATCCCAGCCTTTTATCGTTGCCTTTTAATTATTTCCCCTCATTCGCTAAATAAGGCTTAAGTACAGTTGGCCCTGCTACTTTTGTTGGTGGGGAGGTACGTTCTGCCATCCAGAATATAGCCCCATAATTGCTTCTGAAAATCTGAACTCTGTTCCTAAGTGTGTCAGAGTTATTAGAGGATACGAGGGTGGGATATTATAGACTACACAAGATGCTTAATGCACAGAAAACTAATTCTACTGCACATTAGCACAGTGGGCAAAGCCCGTGCTAATGTGCTAATGCACAGTAAATTTAGTCTAATGTGCAGTAGCATCACAAAAAAAAAAGTTCATTTGCACTAATGCTCAATAGCACTGATTACGGTGCATTAAGTTAGTACCTGTAACTTAATGTGCTGTAATTACGGTACATTAATGAATGTGTAGATGCACCCAGTGTCAGGTAGGTTGCATCTGTGTTAGGCAACTCGCCAATCACTATATGAATTGTTGGTATCAAATTCTAAACAAAATGAGTAGTTAATTTTTTTAATTCCATTAGGAATGGGGTTGGAAAGAGGTTCTAGTGGCTAAGGCACTGGACTGAGAGTCAAGAGGCCTGCATTCTAGGGGCGTGCGAAGTGGGTCCTATTTGATTCGGATTCGGCCCGAATCAGGGACAGTGATTTGATTTGTTGATTCGGATCACTGTTCCCAATTCAATTAGGTTGAATCTGAATCTGAAGATCCAATGCTGGTTCAGAGAATCAGCAATTCGGACATAGACACAGCTTTAAATGTTTTTTCTACATACCTTTGAAGTACCAGTATGGCTCATGAATGCTGCAATGCTGGGGTGGATGGAGTGTCCCACAACAGCACAGGAGGGCTCCCCATGTGCTTGGCGGCGAACCCAGAAGTGGACCAGAAGTACTTCCAATACACTTCCGGGTCTGCTGGGGAGTATGCTGAGGGCCCCCCCCACTCAGCTATCAGCCATCAGGAGGCACCAGTTGCTGAGCTGAGTGGTGGGAGTCGGCCCTCTGCGGTCTCCGGCGGACCCAGAACTGGACTGGAAATGCTTCTGGTCCACTTCTGGGTCTGCTGCCAAACATGCTGGGGAGCCCCCCGCACTCCTCTGGGATGCTCCATGCACCCCAGCATTGCAGCATTCACAAGCCACCTGCTACCTAGGGGTATGTAGAAAAAACATTTAAAGCTGTGATTATGTCCAAATCGCTGAATCTTTCTGAAACTCTCTGAATCAATTCAGAGGGTTTTGATTCGATTCAGAGAGATTAAAGGGTCTTCTGATTCAGTTCACATTTGGAGATTCAGCCACCGGATCAAGCCGAATCTCCACTAAATCGAATCAGGGACCAAAGCTTCACACAGCCCTACTGTATTCATCTCCTTACTCAGCTACTAACTTCCTAGGTGACCTAGGGCAAGTAATTTAACCTCCCAAGTGCTTCAGTCTCCTGACTGTGAAATGATGAAGGTGCTTCCCGCTGCTCCAGGTATGTTGTAAAGATAAACTCTATTAATGATTTTGAATTGTTCAGAGAATGTAGTGATGAGGTCCCTAGAAGTATCTAGACCTGGGGTGCTCAACCCCTGGCCAGTGGGCCAAATTCAGGCCACAGAACAATAGCATCCAGCCTGCAGGGCTCCCCATAGGTCAGGAAATTTAGCAGTGGTGAAGCAATGACAATTAACACTGCCAGTACTCCCCTGCTGCACCCACCCCGCATGCCAGATATGGCCTACCACCCAGATCCAGCCCACAAACACACCTTGCACTGCCCATCTAGCATGTGGGGAAAACGTTTTGGGCACTGCTGATCTAGACAGACCAGACTGTCATAACATTTATGTGCCTCAGACTGGGAATAAGACAGAGAGTCAAGATAGTAGCAAAAAGAGGAGTTGCAATTCTAAATCATTCTATACCTCATCAAGAATGTGCTCAGATACATTTTCAAAGGACTCACCTCAGCAGGTTTTGGGTGGGATATGTACATAGGTGTGCAAAATATGTGCATCTACAAGTTCAAATAGGCCTTATATATGTACTGGTCTTTCATATTTATGCTTGGCATTATTTAAAATTTTATTTAAATGATATAGATCAGCTGTTTGCTGTGGATTTAAATAGAGCTGGAATAAAGATAAGCAATGGTGGTTGTTTCCTGCAGCCCAGAGTTAATGTTTACATTTATTATGCATTTTCTTAAGCTCTGAAGGGGACTCACTAAGATTAGGGATTTCTTATTATGAAGTCAGGAGCACTGCAGCTGAGTGTGGGCACAGAAAAGGCATTTAACAAGTTTCTTAGATTTGTGTTCAGGCTCCATCTAGTGACCAAGATCTAAAAAATGTGTGTATGTCTGTTAGGGCTGTGCAAAACAGCACCTTTTCGTTTCAACTTCCATTTTGCCATTTTCAAGAGACCGTGCTTCATTTTGATGTTTCATTTTGTTTCAAAGCACTGTTCCATTTTGTTTCACCAAAACTGTTTTGCTATTCCAACGCGTTTCAATGTTTTGCCCATAGGCTATAATGGGGAATCATGAAACTGCCTGTAATTTTGTCATTTCACGCTTGATTCAAACGAAAACAGCAGGGATGGTAGCCCCTGCTGAGGCCACAAAGCCTGTCAAGTTTGAAGAAGATAGATGCAGGGGTTTCTGGGACACTCCACCTCAAAGTCTTGAAAGCAAAACTCAGGTCATTTGTAAGTGTGAAGGCACGGGGGGAGGGTAAAAACAGCAGGCATGGTAGCCCCTGCTGAGGCCACAAAGCCTGCCAAGTTTCAAGAAGATAGGTGCATGGGTTTCTGGGAAACTGCATGTCAAGCTACAGACAAGCAAAACTTGTGACATGTGACTTTGTGTGTGTTCAGGCACACCCTTACTGGCGCTGGGGCCTCTACATGACATGGTAGTGTGCCCCAATGAGGTCTCCTTCTCCCCTACAGCCTTAGCTCCGTCTACCACTTAAAATAACAACAGGTAAGTAAGCAGCACAGTAGCACCAGCAGCATCTCAGGCAGCCAAACTGTCACAAACTAGAGTCTTTCTTTCCTTTCCTGCAGGAGCTTCTTCTCCAGCAGCTGCCAAGTAATGCACCCTATCAGCCCTGGGGTTTAGATGTGCCCAGGGCCCTGCATCTTTCATGTCAGCTGACTGGGGACAGGTGCTAGGGGTGTTGGTCTAAGGACATGGCACTGGCAGACAAGGTTCTTTGTGTCAATCTAATCTGGTATCTTTTAGTAGACCAACTGAATAGTTACAGAAATATATCTTAGCATTTTTGGATTGAAAGCCCCTTTGTCAGGCTGAGGAAGCACCTGCAGCTGGTGTGTGTGCTCTTACTGGATGGAAGGAATAGTAAAGAAGCCAGAGGCTGGCATACAATGCAGGCAAGAAAGCCAGTCAGTAAAAATGGAAATGGCATTGTCAGGGGGTGAGGGACAGGCTGGGGTTGGGGGGAAGGGGGATGTAGAAGCACAGGTAAAAGTGGAGAGGTACCTGGGGAGTCAGATGTCCGGCAGGTTTTAGTGTATCAGAATTCCAATGTCTATATTGAGTCCATGAGTTTCTGTACCTAGGAGGTTGATGAAGTGCAGTTCATAGGCTCATCTGTATACAGAGACAGGGACTTCTGGTGGCAAAGGTCAGGGGTTAGGGGGCAGGAATTCTGGTGCCAAGATGGTGACCAAGGGGGTGAGACACCTGCCAATGGGCAAAGCTACCCATGCGGCCCTCGGCAGCTTGCCAAAACTCAGTAAGCGTCTCTCTAGCCAAAATAATTGTCTGCCCCTGGAACAGAGTGATGTAGTCTGAAGTCTACCCTGCCTTCCTTTTGTCTTTTCCTGTAGATGTCTTTTAACCAGTAGATGGTGCCACTGAGGTGGTGAAGTTTCCCAAGGGACACAATTGTGACTCAGAGTTTCTACATTATTTACTTCCCATTAACTTTATCACAAACCTTCTCAGAACCTTACGAATAAAATTCTTCTCTTTAACAACAACTCTTTTATTTGTCCAGCAAGTATCTATACTACACCAGTTTGTAGTCCCAGTTCTTCACTGCTCTACACCTAAGGGAGTTATTTACACCAGTATAACGTAAGTGCAAAGTAGGCATGTCTGCATGTGCAGCAGGCTGAGCAGTTGTTACTGCACAGGCATTTAATACTTGCTTAACCAAGTGTTAAATGCCTGCGCAGTAACCAGCGTTACTGTGCAGTCCTATCACTCTACAGTTATTTTTAGATGCTACTGTGCAGTAGCAATGAGCTACTGTGTAGTAAGCTCATTACTACTAGGCAGTAGCGTTGCCATCACAGTTTGTGCCTGGCAACACTATGGTGCCATAGCAATGAGCTATGGCGCAGTAGCTTGTTGCTACTGTACCATAACATCTCATGTAGATGCATCCAGTACTTGTATGAACAAGTACTAAATGACTGCTCAGTAACCAGAGTTACTTTGCAGTCAAGCCAAGGAATGGCTTTTTTGTGACACTGACTTTGCAGTAGCTCAGGACTACTACACAGTAGCATCATGTCATGCTTCCTGCCACATGATGCTACTGCACAATAATCATGGGCTACCATGCAGTCGGTGTCTTGTGTAGACGTGGCCACTGAGAACAGTACTCATTTTTACCAACTTTATACTGCTGTAGATAACTACATAAGATACAGGACACAAAGAACCAGGTCCTTTGTTTTGTTTGTTGCCTTGGCATGAATTTAAGGGACATCATCAGTAGGCAAGATTCTCAGTTGATGTAAACAGCTGTAGGTCTTTTGAAGTCAACTGGATTATGCAAATTAACCCAAACTGCAAATTTGGCACAACATCTGTAAATTAAATATAGCCAAGATAGAGTGCAGCTCTTACTAAAATGTGTTTTCCTTTCCATATCTCAGTGACAGATATTAACTTTTTTTTACAAACAGATGCTGTAAGTAGAAATGAGAGATTCAGTAGAACCCATTCCCCCCATCACTCAAGAGATTTACAATATAGCTTACTGGAATGTGTACACTAGGGCTGTATGAAGCTTTGGGTACTGATTCAAATTGGAGGAGATTCGGCCTGATTCAGTGGCTGAATTTCGAAATCCTAATCAAATCAGGAGACCAATTAAAAGGTCTGAATCGATTCAAAGCTCTCTGAATGGATTCAGAAAATATTTGGAGAACTTTGGCAATTCAGGCGGCCCTGCTGGCTGCAACAGGGAACTGGACCTGGACTCCATGGTGGTAAGTGGGGGGCAGAGGGGGGGGGCTGAAGAAGGAGGGAGGGGATCCTATCCCCTGCCTGCTCCCCCAGCCCCCTGAATGACCCCCACCCTCTCTTCTAGCCCCCCCATGGCTGCCCCACCTGGCCCCAGCTCCCAGCTCT
>NW_017728997.1:49379272-49392167 GCF_001723915.1 Gavialis gangeticus | reverse complement strand
AAATCACCCCCCATACCCCACAGCCATCCCCTACTGCCCCATGCTGTGTGGGGGATTCTGCCATGAGTCCCCTGACCCTGCCTGTTCTCCCAGTCCCTGACCCCCACCCATGACTGCACCACTCAGCCCAGCTCCAGGCCCTTTAAAAAAATCAACCCCCCCCCCCCAGGCTCTCAGCTGCTATAGTGGCCTTGGGGCTTCTGCAGTCTCATGGCAGAGCCCCCCCATGCAGCATGGGGCAGCGGAGATCCCCCCCCAACCTGGCAGCAGCCGGCGAGTCAGGGTGACTTGGGGCTTTTTTTTTTTTTATTAAGGGCCAGGAGGTGGGATAGGCAAGGCAAGGCAAGGTGGGGGGTGGAGGGGGCTGGGAGAGTGGGCAGGGGTCAGGGGGCTCATGGCAGAGCCCCCCATGTGGCATGAGGCAATGGGGGGCAATGGGAATCGCCCCTCCCACCTGGCAGCAGCCAGTGAGTGGGGGCTTTTTTTTTCCAAAGAGCCGGGAGCTGGGAGAGTGGGCAGGGGATGGGGCTGATTCAGAGATTCAGCTGATTTGGCTGCAGCCAAATCTCTGAATCAGATTTGGCCGAATTGATTCGGGACAGTGATTTGAATCACCGAATTGAATCACCATCCCCCGAATCAGCCAAATCTGAATCCAAGGCTTTTCACAGGCCTAGTGTAAACTATTCTTTCTCACTGATGTATATACCTGCATGTTACTACTTCCACATCACAAAGTACCAAGTTATCAATCAAACTCATGCATTGATTTTAGTCTTTCTCCTCATAGTACTGAGTTCTAGACTAATATTCCCCAGAATGCAAAGAAAAATTGGACTGTGTTATAGTGCAACACTCTCATACACAGGTGCACACACAGAGACATTAGGTTTGTGTGAAATTGCCGGGTGTTTCATTTTGACACTGTTTTGGCTTGTTTCAAGCTCAAAACAGTGAAATCAAAACGAAAGGCTTTGAAACAGCCTTGAAACAAAATGAGGGCTGTCAAAATGTTTCAAAAGTTTCGAAACATTTTGAGTTTCGAAGCTGGGCTTGCTTGCAAGGAACAGAAAGTAAGGAGAGGGAGGAGGAAGAGGAGGGAAGGACTGCTCTGATATTGACTCTGTAGCTGGGCAGTGACTGTGATCCTTCCCTGAGGTCCCTTCCAATCCCAGTGCTCTTGGGGAGGTATGGAAAACCAGCATAAAAAGCAGCATTCTTTGAACTGAGCTGCTTTCTGCCTTGGGGTCAGTTACTGGCCTGTGTCTTCTAGTAGGGGTGTGCGAAGCAGGCCCTATTCGATTTGGATTCAGATTCAGCTCAAATCAGGGACAGTGATTCTATTAGTTGATTCGGATCACTGTCTCTGAGTCGATTTGGCCGAATCTGAAGATTCAATGCTGATTCAGAAAATCAGCAATTCAGACACAGGCACAGCTATAAAAGTTTTTTCTACATACCTTGAGGTAGCAGGTGTCCCGCAGGAGTGCCGGGGGGGGGGGGGGCCCCCCATGTGCTCGGGGAAAAACCTAGAAGTGGACCAGAAGTAGTTCAAGTCCACATCTGGGTCTGCTGGGGAGCGCACCACCCCCTTCCCCCCCGTGCCCTGCCCCCAGCTTGGCGATTGGCTGCCATGTGTGACCCGAAGGTGAAGGGGAGCATCAGCATATGCAGCAGAAAAACCCTGAATCAATGAACGGAGGTGCTGATGAAGAGAGTCAGGGAGGCAGAAGGGTGGAGTTGGGGGGATGTGGAAGAGGGGGATCCACTGTCTTGTGCCAGTACACCATCCAGCAGCCAGTCTCCTCTTCCACCACAGGCACTGCTAATGTGGGCCAAGGGCATGGCTTCTATGGTGAGGTCCAGAGGTACCAGACACCACCATTAGGCAGGTAGCACTCGGGCCTTGGTGGCTGCCTCTCTTGCTGAGGACATGGAGCAGCTGCTGTGCAGCCCCTTGGCCTACTGGGCAAGCCACAGCCAGATGTGGCCGGATCTGGCCACAGTTGCCCAGGAACACCTGTCCTGGCCACCAACCAATGTTCCAGGCGAGAGGGTGTTCAGTATTGCTGGGGATGCAGTGACACCCCACCGCACCTCTTTGGATCCTAGTTTGGTGGAGCAGCTGGTGTTCCTCAAGGTGAACCTCCTGCTGCTGGGGGTCCCCAAGCTCCACCTGCAGATGCAATTAGTCCCTCCACATCCCCTGGAAGTACTCCTTTCAGCAAGGGGTTTTGCCATCTCAGAACCAGAAAAATACCAATTATATTCTAAAAAGCAAACGTCTACAGTATTCATTAATTTGATTTCAAAAAATATTTTTGTCCTGATTTACATGCGTTTGTATAGTGTTTGTACAGAGGTGATGGTGGTAAAGTGGGCACAGAATATAGTAAACTTACTGTAATTCCCAGTTGAACAAATTGAATGGTATGAAGTGTCCTTAGGTTACAGGAGAATCAGGCTCTGATGGGGGACAGGTGCTAGGGGTGTTGGTCTAAGGACATGGCATGGCATGACATGAAAGTGGCTTTTGTATAAAATGAGAATCAGGCTTCAATATATTTTCAGGCATAAAGATCCATTAATGTAACATTTAGAAGTTCCACATGTACATCTGAAGGAAAGGTTTAAACCACCTTTAATTTAAAAAAAAATGCTTACAAAGAGAAGGAAATTTATACTCAGGTTTCCACAGTAGGTAAGTCTACCTCTGTTGCTTCCACTGTGATGAATCATTGTACTTTGAATCAAGATACATGAAACAGAATCCTGGCACAGAAAATTTGAGCCTGAAAGGTTTGTGGTTAACAAATTTTTGTAAGCAACTGAAAACAAAATCTTGTAATAGAAAGTGTTGGTAACCATGACTATAGTCATCATTACTTGTGCCGAATTTAATATGCATAGCCTAAGCTTGTTACATTTTCTAGACACTGTCCGCTTATTTGTATTACAAATAAAGAGAAGTACAAGGACTAGACAAAAAGTGAAATAATGGTTGCAGAGACTTTTTATGACATCTTCATGGACTTTGGAGCAACAAAATGTCCAGGACTCCTGCAGGTGAGGGCTTTGTCTCTATTTCCTGCTTCTGACCCTGTAAAAGCAAATTATCTATACCCTCATGTGTTCCCTTGCTCCCCTTTACCTTCCATATTCCTGTAGCTTTTCCCTCTATCCCTAGCACTTCTACCCTCCATCATCATTCGATAGCTTAGAAGGAATCAGGTTTCCGTTCCTGCCCTCAAATACCCTTTTACACCTCATGCAGCTACCACCAGACATTCCTCCTCCATTTGTACAAAATGTTGTTGGGCCTCAGCAAATGTGACTTCAGGGGACAGGTCACGCTCAAGTCAAGCCACTTTTCTAATGAGCCTGCATTTGGCTTATTAGACCATCATTCCCACAGGAGGATTGCCAGCTATGTAAAGAGCTAGACTGGGCCACAGCTTCTGTGATAGGCTCTGAGGTAAGTCCCCACATCTGCTTGACTTGTATTAGCAACACTTCTCCTCAGTCAGCTTTGTCCAGTAGGAACTTCTTCAGGCCCACTCCCCACTGTCTCATTTCCATGTTCTGTTAGGTGTGGAGGAAGCAGGGAGAGTGAGGGACCTCAGCAACTGCCAGCACTTTGTCATGCACCCTCGTCTAAAATCTAGTTCCTAAATAGTTATAAACACTGCTCTTGATATATGCCCTTGTATCAAACGGAGAGTCTAGTGAGAAAATCTTACTTTGTATCCTATTCATTTTCTCTGTAGTTGCACACATACATAATGTTACAATTCTGTCCTTTAACAACAGCTCATTTTTAGACTTCCTTATTTTAGAAATCTCTTGATCAAATGGCTTCTTATTCTCCTCTTCCCTAGACCCAGCCTACCCATTTCAAGGCTCATTCTGAATTTTCTGATGGATTATAGAGAGGATGTGAAATTCATGTTTAAAAATAAACTAGCCTGCAACCTTAAATATAGAATGAGTAGCAGCCATTTCATATCTGTTCTATCAGGGCATCTCTACACGTTGCCCTATGGTGACATGTGTCTACACATGATCACCAGGTACATGATCACCATACTGTGCCGTGCTTTAATACTTTCAAAAGGAAGTGCTAAAGCATGGTGCCATAGCAACATCACCATATGGCAAGATGTAGACGCACCCTGGGAGGATGAGTGTAACCTGGATGGTACTCAAACAAGGTACCCCCTCTCTAATTGAAGGGATTTAGTGGGTACTAGTGTACTATGGGAGGTGTAGCTTCCTATGGGGAGCAGCTCTCCTCCTGTTCCCTATAGAGTAGAGCTGAGACACCAGTTGGAACTTAACCATGTACAACTTAATAAGGGAATAACTGGGTTGGGTTATGACATATGTGCAAGGGAGCAAGAGAGTATTCAGTAAAGGTTAGGTACACATATACATCTAGCAGAGCCAAATCAACAACAAAGCTTGAGAGACAGGGTTTCACAAAATATGAAGTGCAGGCACCCTGGAGGGGCCAGGGAAGAAAGAGGTGAAGAGATCCCTTCTCCCCAGTGGGGATTCTCTCTTCCCAGCAACTCACCCTTCTGGCACTTTGGCTGCAGATTCAACCTGGGTATCCCACATGGCAGACAAGAACTCTACCACTAAGCCATCAATACCTGGGCTGCTACCTTCAGCTCCAGGACTCTAGTCCCTGCAGGATCCTCCATGTGCTGCCCGCATGCTGAGCCAGCCACCCAGCTTCACGTCGGGAATCAACAGAAAAGGGGCCCAATCTGCAGCCTGCAGCTCAGGGCTTGGGCCCCTCCCGGACCCGCTGCACGCCACCCTGTGCACCAAGCCAAGCTCCCTCCCAGCTCCGAGGGCTTCGGCCCCACCTGGACCCTTGCGCACGCCGCCCTATGCACTGCTGTAGCTGAGTGAAGCCATCTCCTGTGGCTCCAGGCTGAGGATCCCTGCCAGGACTCATTCCACACCATCTTGTTCACCAAGCAGCCAAGCCAATCTGCCTCCTGCGGCTCCTGCACCTCCACGTCCCCACCGGAGACTCACCACATACCGCCTACTGTGCCTACTGGCCGAGTCGAGCCGAGCCACTGCCTTCTGGGGCAACTGCTCCACCCCACTGGCCAGCTCTCAGCAGCTCTTCAGGACTCCTTTCCTTCATCCGTCGTCGTCTTCTCCAGAGTGCACTGCCCCTTTTGTCCCCGTCCAGGTGACTGGTGAGATTAATCAGGAGATATCAGAGGTGAATCTTCACTCAGGTTTGGTTTCCCTACCTGGCCCCTGGGTGAGGGAAGGGGCAGCCTTCTCCTCTTCTACAGGTCTGATTGGTGGGGAAAAGGGAAACTCCCCCACCAATCATATTTTAACTTTTCAAACTCCCCAGGCCAGGCTGCCACCGCCTAGCCCGTCACATTCTCCTCCGTGGAACCCTTCACCATCCCTGGTGAAGCCCAGACCCCAAGCTTGGAGACTATTGGGCCCAAGGGGCAGAGATGGGTACTTCCCCTGACAATCCCAGGGCATCATAGGGGAAGCGGTGGACTGGTTGTCACTCATGCCTCGGCTGTGGGGTATAGTCCAGGGCAGGACTGTATGAGGGTCTTGGTGACTCAGGTTCCCTCTCACTCAAGGAGTCTTCTCTGCTTGCAGGTGAAGGCATAAGGACAGTTCCCTGTTTGGAGCCCACCAGTGGGTCTTTCCCTTCTTCAACCTTGCAAAGTGAGGCTCCACAGACTGTATCCCCCAAGTCTCTCTCATCTTTGGGAGTGGGGGCCCCTAAGCTTGGGTGAAATATGGTAGGGTACCACCAGTCATGGTCAGAGTCCGAGTCCGACTCCTCTGGAGGAACCACCAGTGCAGGGTTGTTGGCGAAAGGCCTCACTCTATGTGGCAGTCGGGACCTTTCTTCTCACAGCTCTACCTTGGGCAGGGAGGGCCCCACTAATTCACCGATGGGTAGCAGGACGTTCCAATGGACCACATGACTCTGACTGGCTCCAGACTCGGGCAATCTCATGTACTGGGAGGTTTCCCAGCTGGCGCACCACAGTATAGGGTTTGGGCCACTAATGATCAGTGTTCTTGTGTCTCCCAGTTAGCCCCAGGTTTTGCAATAGCACCTGGTCCCCTTCTTCCAACCCTTGCTCATGGACTCAGGCATCATAATGCGACTTGTGGCATTGCTGGTTTCTTCCAGTGGTTTCGGCCGCCAGCTGATACGCCTGATGCAGGTGGTCCCAAAGCTGATGTGCATATTGACCATGAGTCAAATGTCGGTCGTAGACTTGTTCCACCCCAAAGCATAAGTCTACGGGTAAGTTGGGCTCCCTCCCAAACATAAGCAAATAGGGCTGACCCCTGTCACATCAGAATAAGATTCAATACTGTAAAAAGGTGCTCCACCCTCTCAAAGATCTGGGGGCTGCCAGCCCTCTCCGGTTAGTGGCTGTGGGAGCAGGGTGAGGAGGAAGAGTTTGTGGCAGGACCTACATCAACACAAAGGGAAATGCCTTGAGGCTTCTGTCATTTGTTTTAGTCAGGTGGTCAGGGGATAGCCTTACTTTGCAAGTTTTTGTGTTTCCCCTTAATATGGCATGTGACAGAACTATATGGGCCCCTTCCCAGCTGGGTTTGATGACTAAACAGTGCTGGCTGGTCCAACTAATTACCTCCCATTACATGTATCTTTGAGTTCGCGGCTGTATCATGGATCAGTAGATGAGGATGTGATACATCTGCTATGCTGAGACTACCTGCAGCTAGCACAAAAGGTCTGTAGGGCAAATATGGCAGATGGTGAATTCATAGATGCCTGCCTGGGTCAGCACAGCAGCTGTGTAGACTAGCAGCATGAGGTGGCAAAGACATGGAGGGCTTTCTGTGTTAGCATATCCCTGGACTTCTGAGCAGCAGCATTTCAGATCAGTGCATTTGGCAAGTACCTCACAGATGTGACTCAGAGCATTGCTCAGTTTACAAGTGTGCAAGTGCAAAAACAGGGATCATTTTAGGCTGTGCTGCACAAACATGACATTGCATTCTTCTGGGGTAGCCGGGCACAGAATGTGACATGAGAGAGTGGGATGCTGCTATTGCCGGGTGTTGAGAATGTTGCTAAGTGTTGCATAAAAGAAATGGATAGAGGTGATGTGAGGGGGAAGGAGATGGATGGAGAAATATAGGTTGGAAGTACAGTAAAATCCAAAGAGACTGAAATCAGGCAAGATGACTGTAGTGACATGTGAAACAGTAGACTGCATCATGCCAGACCATTTTCTTATATAGGATTAACAAAACAAGCATGGTTTCCAAAGAAACACTAACATATAATAACATGCTAGGCCTGAGACTGCCAGACCTGAAGTGGCAATGTTCCTTTGAATCACTTTGCCTTATTCCATCAGGGACGGGCCAAGAGCAGGCTACTCTCACGCTGCTACTATGTGATAAAGAGCACCATCTGTTGCAGTTTAACTGAGAACCCTGTAGTGATTGCTTGGAAGCCTGGGAAAACACTTCCCCTTTAGGTGGTTTCACAGGTACTCCTCCTAGTCAAGTGGAAATGTCCAGCTACAGTCCCCCAAACTCTCCCTGTAAATTCACATTATTACACCAGTGCACTCAGAACCCCAGGGCGCTAGGCACCAGGCTAGGCACTCAGTACCACATAGTAAGGAAAATGATCCCAGCCCCCAGAGGGTTAGAATATAAATTGACAAGACAAAGGTGGAGGAAGTGAAAGTGGACCTTGAGGTAAAATGACCTGCCCAAGGGTGTAGACCAATCTGCACAAACTGTGAACCCAGATCTCTTGATTGATAACTTTGTGCCCTTTCCCGAGACTTGTGGGCACCAACCTTTTTAACAGATGTGCCACAGATTAGTCATACACCCAACTCCCCCCCACAAAAAATTGCTGCTCAGATCCCCTCTCCTGCCCAATCTGTTGGTCTCCTTCCTTCTTCTGCCTTTGTGCTGCCTGTCCCCTCCCCAGTCTGCGACATGCCACATGCAGAGGCTGCCTGTGTCCCTTGTGTTGCCCCCCACCTTCCCTAGACCATGCTTCTGGACATATCCTGTTGCTTGAGCTGCACCTGGCACTGGCATTTGCAGTCAAAACATGTGTGATGGAATATTTAGGACCTGAACCTTGAGTGGAGCATATAATTTGCCTGAATTGACCCCTGGATCACTCAACCTTTTCTGATTTAAGAGAACCAAAAAAATAGAAGGCTGTGACAATTTACCTTCAAATGCAATCCTCAGTTTTCTTCATTGATGTCCCAGTAACCTGTCCCACCTGCACATGTTTCTGAATCAAATCCTTGGGCCTCATATAATACTGGCATGCCCATAGCGAGTGCTGCTAGCTGGATGTAACACTGCCTCTCTACAGCTGCCCTTCCAGGTCACACAATCTTGTGGCCAAATTGAGAGTACTAGTCATGAATTCAAGCCAAATCAGCACAGTAGTCCCACAGTCCAAGCGTGTCATATATTTTCTCAACAGATGTTGCAATATACTAAGAGAGACATCCCAGACCTCAGAGTACAATGAATGTTAGAGGAGCAGCAGGAGTGGGATATTCTAAATCTTAATGACTACTATGCAAGTGGCCTGTAATAGTGTGTACAGACCCAGGTTCATGAAATAATGGTATATAGGCCAATACTATTCTGGTTTCAGTTTTCCTGGTACTCTACCTATGCTTCCTGAAAGGAGGAACTGGTCTTGAGGATGCAGTTTGGAGTTTGTAAAGAAGCTCATGCAGATACTCTGGTTGTAGGACATAAACAGAAAATTCCATAAATAAGGTGAGCTTGGAACTCAGTAAGGTGAGCTTGGGACTTCCCTCTCTTCCAATACTGGCTAGTTCCCAGATTGCTTCTCCCTGAAATACTAGGAAATGGGTTTTTTTTGTTGTTGTTTTTTTGGTTTTTTACATCTTACTGCTCCAGGCTTAGGGCAAGGCATTCTGAGAAATAAGGGGGGACGTTCCAATTATACCTCAAAATTGCCTCTTTGATTATGATACACCTGTGCTATCCCTCATGCGGAGGATAGGAGGGAAGGAGTCAAGCTGTGCTGATAGCCTTTCCTAGAAGCAGGGTTGCCCCTGGGGTGATGGGGGATGAATCAGGATGACTGCCCAGGGCCCCGCATTTTAGGGGGGCCCACAGAGATGGGCCAACTTTGCATCTGGCAGCTTGCCACTCTCCCTCCTGGGTCCCACACCCTGCTATGGTTATTTCTGCCTAGAAGATTGGATAAGAGAAACTATTTGCTTCACTGTTTATTGTTCTGTTTTGTTTTCCTTGTCATGGTGATTGTTTTGAGACAGGCAGCTCTGAAGGGGGTCTGGACGATGGTGTATATATAAATAAATATGCAACTTTATTTTAGCCTATCATGTACTTGATAGGCTGAAATAAAGACTCTTAGGAAGGTCCTTTAAAATCCACAAACATATTTTTCCTTTTTCCCAGCTCACCTCTAGCATCCCTGGTCTCTGTCAAAAAGCCCCACAAAAATCTCTCCTTAAGAAAATCTTTACTGCCCTGAATGGAGGATAACAGGCCCATTCTCTGGTCCCCTGAAGACAAGCTGCAGAGAGTTTGATATCCAAAGACATTACAGCTGGAGAGGATGGTAAGCGACATGGAGTCTTTCCTTTTCCTCCACATGGTGGTTTAAAGTCTGGATTATGATAAAAAGTACAGTGGAATATGGTGATACGTGCAGGTAAGGACTTTATTGATAGATACAATCACCTCTTCTGAGACCACTCTGATGTATACCTGTGACATCTAGCAAAAATCTGTTTGTCATGTTCTTAAAGTCTCACCTTTACAAGGGTGACTGATTTCTTTTTATTATGATTTATTCATTTTTGATGGTTCTGAGAATGGATGTTGCAATACTGTTCCCCTGTTCTTAATAACCATGTGGCTTCTTACTGGCTAAACATTTAGCAAGCAATATGGAAGAGGCTGAATTCACAAATACTATAGCTAGAAAATCCTTTTTCTTCTTTACCAGTATATATTTAAGATACTTTTTGGATTGTCAAATGATGATGTGCCTGCCCTTCCACTGGGACACTTTGTTAACCTCCTGTGAAGCACATTTTTGTAAAGAGCTACTAATACATTTGACTAATAGATTTACACCTAACTTTTAAATCACTGTAACTCCAAGTAGAAATAAGCCTTTTATAAGCTGCTAGCTATATGAGAGCCTAGAGGGGCATGTTCACTGTTGTAAAGTGTATGGTGAGGCAGTGAGTGTGCACATGGGGAATGAGGCTTACAGGGGCTAAAATATGTTATTCCAGCATAGGTTTTTGGTTGTAGCCATGTTGGGCTAAGGACATAGGCAGGCAAAGTTCTTTGAGTGATATGTTTTATTAAACCAACTGAGTAGCTGGAAAAGAAGTTTTAGGCAAGCTTTCAGGCACAGTCACCCTTCTTCAGGCATAGGGAATCTCTGCTGGTCTGAGACTCTAAGGAATGAGAGAAACTAAAAGTGTACTTTTAAAGTTTGCATTTTTAACTTCTCTCATTCCTTGGAGTCTCAGCCCAGCAGAGACTCCCTATGCCTGAGGAAGGGTGACTGCACCTGAAAGCTTGCCTAAAACTTTTTTTCCAGCTACTCAGTTGGTCTAATAAAAGATATTACTCAAAGAACCTCGCCTGCCTTATTCCAGCATAGACTTCCAGCTGGATCCCAAAAATGTTATACATTTTGTAGGTGAAAACTGACTGACTGAACCATTGCATTGGTCATGGAGAAGAATAAGATTCCTAAGCCCGAAGTTTTTCTTTGTAAGTTTCATAAGCTTGGTGCTGGTCTAATGTATTCTACACACTAAAGCCCTCTCTGTTTACAGAGCAAGGGTCAGTGGAAGTTCCTTTTCTTGTCATCCCATGCAAATGTCTTCATCTTTTTTGAAAAGTCTAACTTGACAGATGCACGGGAAGTTGGGTCTCCATGACCAATCTCATGCCACATGACATCTCTGCTAAGACTCTCACTGAAGGTAATTGACCAGCTATTACCACTTGTGAGGGAGTTTTTTGAGACAGGGACTCCCACCTTTAAAGCAATGGGGGCCAAACTTTTTGGCATGTGTGCCACCAGTTTGCCCTGCACCCTCCCCAAGTGCCACTCCAATTCTCTTCTCCTGCTTCATCTGCCTCTCAGCTTTCTGCTTCCTTCCCTGTGCTCCCTACTCCATTTGCTGCTTTGCTTTCTGCCTCCTGCTCTGTCTGCCACTATGCTGCGTCTCCTTTCCATGTGCCACACACAGAGACTGCCTGTGCCATTTTTGGCACCCATGCTGCAGGTTGGCTGCTTTAAGGTAGGGAACTGAGATGCATTAGTGCATTCTGCATTCTGTGTCGGCCATCAGAACATTGACTCTTAAGTGATAAGTGTTTTCCCTTTTGTTCTAAAATTGGGCATGTTTTGTTTTTTAGTTGGTCTAATGAAAGAAACAAAATATTTTAGACATAAGAAATACCTGTATGAAAATGGCACCACTAGACAGAAAGTTGGCTAAAATTTACAGCCTCATTGTGCTTACATAAAGACTTGGGGGTCCACTGACACAGAGGTCATTGCAGAATTGGAGCTTTTACTTTGGTTGGTTGGTTGTTTTTCCTCAACCCCTGAAATGTTGTGGGGCCACAGCAGGAATGGGCTGATGTCTAAATTCTGTGATAGTCACATGTTTCTTTTATGTCAAAAACAAACAAACAAAAAACAGGGATTATATTTAATTTAGAATCTTATGGGGGGGGGTTTAAATAAAGATGAAAGAATTTTCCCCCAGTGGGCTCTTACCTAGTAATAATAAAGCTTTTCAAAACTTCAAAAAAGCAAGCATCAATAAAAACGCTGCTCAAATGAAAAATGCCCCATGGCACAATCGGTCACAGTGGGCCTGTTAGTATCTCTTCCATTACTATCTCAAAAGGATTCTAAGCCACTCATGCTGCCAGAAGCACAAAGGGAAGCTGCAGGATATACAGTGTAATTTTCTATCATATTTAATACCCTTGTTCCCTGGGAGATCTAAAATTGGGAGTAGAGAAGGGCAAGATTTAGCATTGTGGGAGTGCTCTAGTAGCTTAACCTGAGGAGAAATACAGCACCGAGGTTTCATTCTCTTCTCTCTCCCCAGGTGTAGGGAGGTAAATTTCCAACTCAAAGAAATGTCATGCCCCAGCATGCTTGCTCCTTGCAAAATGCTTCTAAGAGAAATTATAACACTTTAATTGGCTGAAGAGGAGGATAAAGATGAAGATTCACGTGTCTGTACAAACTGTATTTAGATTAAAGAAACTGGAATTTTATGACCAAAGAAACCTCAAAATGCCCATTCCAGCACAGAAACCTACATGCATTTATCAGACAACATGAATTACACAGTATGGCAGAGTCTTTGCAATACTTTTATATCTAAAACAAACAAGCTGATATTAGTCCTACTTCATTTTGGTCAAAATAACATAAAATGAAAACCAGTAATTGGAAGGGGGAACAGAAATAAAGATGAATAAACCCCTCTTCTGGATGAAAAAGATATGTAAGGATTTTTATAGTGTAACGTGGGTGTCCCCAAAGTGAGTGTCCCCCCTCACCAATAGAAGGGGGAAGCCAGCAGGGCACACACACTGGGGGTGGAAACTGCAGTCTACTTGCAGTTCCCTCTTACCTATCATGTCACAGTAGAGAAGACTCCAAAATGCACAGCGTATATCAAACAATCAATAAACACTCCAAAATATAAGGATGCAAGAGTTTTCTAGTGGTTCCCCTCCTCTAGGGGATCTCTTCCTTCTGTCTCTTGATTGAGGCTGCCTTCCCCAAGGGTTACTCCCTGGTGGG
>NW_017728997.1:49370517-49374272 GCF_001723915.1 Gavialis gangeticus | reverse complement strand
CTATCATGTCACAGTAGAGAAGACTCCAAAATGCACAGCGTATATCAAACAATCAATAAACACTCCAAAATATAAGGATGCAAGAGTTTTCTAGTGGTTCCCCTCCTCTAGGGGATCTCTTCCTTCTGTCTCTTGATTGAGGCTGCCTTCCCCAAGGGTTACTCCCTCGTGGGAGACCCTTTTCCCTACTGACCCACATGTCCCAAGGAGCTCATAAGCTCTCTGGCCTGGCTAATGTTCCTCCAGAGAGGGCTCAGTCCAGGCCTCAGGGGAGTGGCATGGCTCGCTCATGTGTCCCAGTAGCTCAGTCCTTCTTAGGGGGAGTTGCAGGCCTGGGCTGCCTCATGCATACCAAGGGCCGTGCTGCTCTGAATGCTGCTTCCCCACGCTCAGGAACCACTCCATTCCCAGGGCCCTTGTGGACTCACTGCAGGAAATGGGTCCCAGACTGCCCAGCCCCTCTTTCTCCTGGGTCTTACATCTTTCAATGACTCATCCCATGGTAGCACTGGCTCCCATGCCCAGCCTCACACTGTGGTTGAAGACCCAAGCCACCTCGCTGTGGCTCCCAGGGTCCCGGGTCCCTCATGGACCCTCTGTGCAGCAACACCTGCACCGCAGCCCAGCCTCGTGCTAGGGTTGGAGACCCGAGCTGCCTTGCTGCAGCTCCCATGGTCTCAGTCCCTTGCAGACTCTCTGTACAGCGATGCCTACACAGCAGCCCAGCCTTATGCCGGGATTGGAGACCCGAGCCACCTCACTGCAGCTCCCAGGGTCCTGGTCCCTTGTGGACCCTCCATGCAGTGACGCCTGCACTGCAGCCCAGATGCGTGCCAGGGCTGGAGACCCGAGCTACCTCGCTGCATTTCCCAGGGTCCCGGTCCCTTGCAGACCCTCCGTGCAGCAACGCCTGCACTGCCCACCGCTTCCAGCGAGCAGCGGAGTCTTTTGGGCTCTTTTGGGCAGCCAGATATGCCTGCTGGGCAGCTCTCCCAGCTCTTCTCAGCCCCAGGACCACTTCCTTCTTCTTCACACCTCGCCAACTGCATCGCGTTATATCCCCTTCTGAGGCTCCGCCCCCAGACTGAAAATCAACCAATTAAGGGGGCTGCAACTGCAGTTCCCAATTAAGTCCACTCCTGCCCTTTCCCCGCCCCCTCCCGCCGGCAAGGCTTTGGAGTAGAGGAGGAGCAGACTCTCCTCCTGGCTCCTTCCCTGCCTATCTCTGATCGGTGGGGTTTCCCCCACCAATTGCATTCAGGGTCTACTAAGCCCAGCAAGCCTGCCACAATAGTAAAAGTTACATCTGGTGAGCAACAGATGTTTGCATCTCTTTTAGATTGCTCAGTAAACATTTTGCAGCTTAAAAACAAACTGTTGAGGAAAAAAATTAGAGAGACCTTTGATCTGCTGCTGCTAAGAAATATTGCTGCAATCTTTTTTTAAAGGGCTGTGTGCACATAACTGTTGTGCTTGTCTGGAGTGCAAAGATCAGCTGTCTGTCTCAGGGAAAACTTCCTAAGAGGAGAAACTTCTGTGCAGAGCAAGAGAAAGTTTCTTTTTTGCTTTCCAGGACAAATCTGGCTGCTGTAGTCCTGCTTGATGAGGCTTATAAATATGCCCTGATGCTAGAAGGAAGTTGTCAGTGTGCTATGGGTTGGTATAAATTATCCTTATTAAGCACCATTCTGACCCTATGTGCTTTTCATCCTTTTTTTTTTTGTATACCTGTTTAGGTGGAGGCCCTTGGACTCTCTAGTGGGAAGAATGGCTTAAAGGTCTCTTCCTCTCTTTAGAGACATGATTTATATTTATGAATCTTTTCCTTCCCTGTGAAATTTGTCAGCTATTCAGCTGGGCCTTTTAATACCCAGCATTAATGTGTTTGGCCTGCCATTCTTGTGTGTGTTGAGTCACTGATGGGGAAATTCATTCAACTGATTTTTGTATGTGCTGGATGAAATGAACAATAAAGCTATTGAGTCAAAACAGAGCATTTTATTTTTCAAAGCAAGTGCAAAATTAAAGAGTGTAGACATGGGTAGGGTATTAAAACTGGATTATAAAGAAAGCCAAGTGCTAGCAGCAAATGCAAAGGGGGAAAACTAAGCACAAATGCAGTAGAGATGCAGTGAGGGTTGAAACAGCTTGGTTCCCAGAAGGCACAGTGTTCCTCCCCATAGAGAGGTCATGGCACGGCATCCCAGATGTTCTTGTGTTCAAGAGTTCTTGAGTAGCGGCAGTAAGGGCAATGAGTGAACCTCTGTGGGGGTTGGGGGAGGTTCTTTGCCTCTGTGTTCTCTCTGCAAACCTATCACTTCCAGGCAACAGTTTCAGTGAAACTCCATGGGATCTCCCTAGGCATCCACAGCTCCAGTTCAGTTTGTAGCAGAGTCGGCATGCTCCCCCAGCATTCCTTTTTGCTCTGCTTCTTTCGGATCATCAGATCAGCAACATACTTTGTGGCTGCCATCACCTCATTCTCTAAGGGTCTAGAACAGGGGTGGGCAAAATATGGCCCATAGGATGGATCCAGCTCGCCAGGAATTTCCATCTGGCCCATGGGGCCCCTCCATAAGCTGAAAGAATTATCATGGGCCCTAGCCCCCCGCTGCCACTCTGCAAGCCAGTGCCTCTATGCAGGAGGTGCAGCTCTGATTGTTAAGCAACCAACCCCCACCCCAGCCTGGCCTGACCCACCCCAGCACTAGAGACAAGAAGCTTCTGTCTGGCAAAGGCTTGTGCCTGATGACCCAGGGGCTGTTTCCCAGCCCTCCCTCCCAGGAGAGTGGAAATTCAGGTAAGGGCCCCACCAGGCTACTCCCACTGGGGGAAAGGGAGCCGGGAGCATGGAGAGCCACATGCTGTGGGGCCTGGCCAGGCTGGCCCTGCATGCTGCAGGAGCACAGGACCCATGCTCTATGGGGCTGGGTTCAGCTGGCCCTGCAACCTGCTGGCATGTGCAGCTGGGGAATCTGGAGGAAGTGCTATAGGGCCGGGTGGGCTGGTTTCACATGCAGCTGGGGACTTGGGCAGGAGTGCTATAGGGCCTCGTGAGCTGATTCGGCTCGCTGCTGCCACATACGGCTGGGGACTCAGGTGGGAGCCATGTGCTATGGGGTCAGGTGGGGCTGGTTCCGCATAGGGTAGCCATTTGTCTAGTTTTATAGAGGACAGTCTGGTTTTCTGGTCCTCAGAAAACTTCTGCCCTTTACTAGACACCTTTATGTCCTCTATTTTTCAGTGCTTAGCATCCCCCACCTCCCCCGCCGCCGACACTGCTGCAGCTGCCCGCAGGAGCTCCCCACTCGGCCTGCCCCCACCACTGACACCACCACGGCTGCCTGCGGGAGCTCCCCGCTCATCGCCGCCACGCCCCCACCACCGCCACCACCTGCGGGAGCTTGCCATGCCCCCCCAGCCTCGGGATGCTGGGGGGGGGGCACTGGGTACTGTCCTCTATTCTTGAGGTACCTTAATGGCCACCCTAGTCCTGCATGCTGCCACCACACACGGCTTCGGGGACACTGGTGGCAGCATGGGAGCTGAGTGCTGTGGGGCCAGGTGGGGCTGGCCCCACTTACTACCACCACATCCAGCTGTGGGGACTCGCACACTCCAGGGACTCCAAGGAACCTGTCCCCTTACACACACACTAAGCACACACCCACACCCTCCTACAGCCCCCACATACACTCCCATACACTCCACCCGCCACCATACCAACATACCCCATACCCACACCCCCACTACCC
>NW_017728997.1:49359783-49365517 GCF_001723915.1 Gavialis gangeticus | reverse complement strand
AAATCAGGACAACATATTTGTTTAAATAAAATTAAAATGCTATATTAGATGTTTGATTTTTAGTATATGATTTGTTTTTTTCGGTTCCAAGATGGCAGCCTCCCCCCCCACCCAAAGGAGTACTTCTGGGGGCAAGGGGAGGGACTTCAGGTGACAAAGGTCAGGGGTTAGGAGCAGGACTTCCGATCCCAAGATGACAAACAGAGGGTGGGGCACCTGTTAAGTGGCAGGGCTATGTTTGTGGCCCTCAAGAGCTCACCAAAACTTGTTAAGCAGCCCTCCAGCCAAAATAATTGCCCACCCCTGGTTTAGAAGCTGCAGGTGGTGATCCTGGAAGGGGAAAAATGTAGTGAATGGCCATGGTTCCTATCTCTGAATCTACAGTCTCAGAAAGAAAGCCTCAGTCTCCCTGTAATTTCTGGAATGCCATCTCTTAGTTTCATAGATGTAGGGTCAGAAGGGACCTAAGTAGATCATCAAGTCCAACCCCCTGCCCTGGGCAGGAGTGACTACTGGGCTCATATGACCTCAGCTAGGTAATTATCAAGCCTCCTCTTAAAGACCCCCAAGGTAGGAATGAGCACCACTTCCCTTGGAAATTGGTTCCAGATCCTAGCCGCCCTGACTGTGAAGTAGTGCCTTCTAATGTCCAGCCTTCTCCAGAGCCACTTCCCAGTCCTAAGAGATCCTGGTGGTGCTAAGTCCTCTATCTCCAGGTACCCTCAATAAGTGGCTGGTCACACTGCAGGGGGAGGTAGACGTACTGCATTTCCCACTCCCTTGGAAATGTTTCTCCACTAGGGGCTGACTTGTCAGCAGACAGTGTGGCATCTCACTGTTAGTGTCTGCTTTTGCCATTCCAGGGGTATTGCTGGCCTTGGAGGATGTAGCACTGGTTAGAGTGACAGAAAGGGAAGGAAAGCACCTTTTTGTGAGGGGCAAGGGAACCCTGGTAGGTATGCCTTGTGGCTATTCATGATGGTATCTCCAGATGACATGCAAGAATGAATGGAGGTGACCAGCTATTTAAGAGCTACAGGAAACCTACCATTCCTGGCAATATTAGAATGTTGTAAAAGTGCTTCCTGTACTTCAAATTCCAGTTTATCTCCTGAGCTGACTTGATCCAAGTCTTCTGGGATATAAACATGTATCTGCAGTGACTCGCTACGAACTTTTATTCTCTTTAAAAAAAGTTAATTTAGGCTTGGCCAGGAGAGAAGTCAGTTATATTAAAGTGTACACAAGTGCAGCTCTGCATCTCTCTTCATCTGTGAGGTTTGCAGTTGTAAAGGAGAATGCAGCTTCTTATTGTTTTTAATTCTCCCCATAATCCTGGCGGACCACCACAATGAATAGTTTCCAGCAGCATAGAACTCTCTGTCTTTTGAGTCTGGCATGCCTAGGGCAAAAGGAAGTATGTAAAGTGTGGCAGGTCCTAGGTTAGAGTGGCCATTGGCCCCGTTTTATTTTTAAACCCTTTGTACCCTGTCCATTCCTGAATGAGAATCAGACTGCAAAAAGTCCTATTTCTTTGTTCACTTGTGAAAAGTCACGTCAGTCATTTGTCCTTGTGATTCTACAGGATGTGCCTAGAGGTAGGGTGGTGAACAGCCAGGAGGAGCAGGGTTCTGAGCCAGCCAAGGAGGGGGAGGGGGAGAGGTGGGGGAGTCCAGAGGCTGGTCACTCTGTGCCTGTGTGAGGAGCTGTGGCTGCATTACACATGTAGGCACAATGAGATATGAGGCACTGTCGTGTGCCTGAGCTCCCTGACCCTGGGCTGGGCATGTGTGGGTGGGCCTGGGGCAGCTGAGCTGCCAGAGTTGGGCAGTTCACCTGTGTAAACAGAGAGCCCTGGGCTCTCTGTTACTTTAAGGTAAAGGCAGCCCAGCCAGGGAGCACTGCAGAGCAGACAGGGTGCAGCAGCTTCCAGTTGCCAGGGCAACAGGGCAAATTGAGGCAGTCAGCTGACTGGATGTAGGCAGGGCTCTGGGAGCTTATAAGCCCAAGGCTGAGGCTGACTCAGGGTAGTCTCTCCCTGGCTGGCACAGGGGAAGGAGCTCCTGCCCAGGGGAGCCACCCAGGGATGCTGGGCTGACTGGTTTGCTGCCTACAGCAACAGGGAGGCTCAGGGAACTTGCGAGGTACCCTGGCAGGGAGGTACACTATACTGGTGGTTTGGGATGAGGCTGGAAGGGAAGGGAAGGAGGCTTCATTAGTGCCCAGGAGCACTTGACTGACTTGAGCCCTGCCAGGCGCAGGCTCAAGCTGTTATTGAGCCTAGAGCAGGCAGAGAGAGAGGGCACATCCACATAGGGGCCTGGGGCATGCCAGACAGGGGACAGGGGCCCAGTGACAGGAGGGAAAAGCGAGACCTAGAGCCTCAATGCCAGATCCAATTCAGTGGGCCCAAGCTAGAAGGCCTAGCTAGATTAAAGGGGCAGAGGCTGAGGAGGCCAAAGCCCCACAGAAGAAACAACATTACCATAAGACCCACGAGGCATGGGGCGTGGTAAAGGGGAGGATTTGGAGCCACACAATTAGCCCGTAAGGCTTTGGGTGCCTGGCTGGGCACAGTTGACTACAGAGGTCCAGCCTGAGACTACAGAGGCCTATGCAGGGGCCTGGGACCAGCGAGGACTAGTAGGGTGACTCTAGTAGGGCACTCTAGTAGGGGTTCGGTGGAACCAGAGCCACACAAAAGTCTGTGGGCAGCCTCCCATTCATTTATATTTCCATCAAGGTGTGGCAGGTGAAACATGAGGTCTCCCTAGGGGTGGAGTGGGGCACAGTTGCAGAGCCACCATGGGGCGTCATGGCCACCCCTGGGACCCTGATGTGTTACAGTCTGCATACACTCCCAAGTGAACTGCCTCAGCGCAAGGTAATGGCTTTGAGAGTAGGGTAGTGCAGCACTGTATTTGTATCTGCTGGAACACCGGAAGGACTGGCAGGAGGGACTGGGAGGAGGCTCTTTTCACCGTCTTTGCACCCACAGAGCAGTCCAGTGAGTCCTTGGAGTGTCCTGCTGCATGGGGAGAAGGAGCTTTGGGCAGAGGCACATTCAGGCTCCTGGGCCAGTTTATAAAGCCGTTATTTCTCTTCTGGGATAGGCAAACTTGTCTGTCTCCTGGGGAAGCTGGGCTGGAGTGAGACCAGATCCCAGTGTGCGGAGGGGGTGCTCAAGCCTCATACCTGCTATGCCCCATTCTCTGAAGACTGGACTGCAGGAGCAAAGGGGAATTTCCCCCATCCCTTCTCTGCTCATTGGGGCAGAGTGGGGCTCAGCAGACCCATGCCGGGTGGGGGGAAACCCCTGAGGTGGGGGTACCTTGCACCCCACACCTGACTGTGGGGGCAGGTACCTAGCATGGGTCTCCTAAGCCCCACTCTGCCTCACTGCGCAAAGAAGGGGAGGGGAAAATTCCCCTGCTCTCCCATATGGCATCAGAGCAAAGTAGGGTTCAGGAGAATCTGCGCCCTGCCCCACACCCAGTTGTGAGGCAGTCACCCGGCAGGGGAGAAACCACCCCTCCTCCCTCCCTCTCAGCATCACCCCACTAACCCCACATCCAACCAGCTAAGCAAATCCTTAGTTTGGTCCTGCTTTGAGCAGGGGGTTGGATTAGATGACCCCCTGAGGCCCTTTCCAACCTTAAATGTCTATGACTTTAGTCAGAGGGCAGGGAAGCCTCCTTGGCTAACAAGGAACTTCTGGGTCTCCTGAAACGTAGAAGCCTACACCAGATGGAAAACTGGAATCATCGCCAAGGAGGACTATTCAGCACTAGCCCGTACCTGTAGGGAGCAGTCAGAAAAGCGAAAGCAGTAACCGAACTCAGGCTAGCCACCAGAATCAAGGATAACAAAAAGTTGTTCTTCAGATATGTAGGAAGTCAGAGGAGGAACAAAAGCAACACTGGCCACTCACAAGATCAAATGGGGCAGCTGACATCTGACACCCAAGAAAAGGCCAATCTCCTAAATGATTACTTTGCATCAATTTTCCACCTGCCCAAGGGGGTCATGCTGTCAGACAGGATGAAAAGCATCCAGGGCTTGGGAGATGGGCCCACAATTGAAGTAGATCAAGTGAGACAACACCTTGAGAGACCTGACATCCATAAGTCTGCGGGCCCAGACAGATTGCACATGAGAGTCTTAAAAGAGCTGGCAGACATCATAGCATGCCCTATGGCCAAGGTATTTGAAAGCTTGTGGTGCTTGGGTGATGTACCAAAAGAGTAGGAAAGAGCCAATGTGGTCCCAATCTTCAAGAAAGGGAGGAAGGAAGATCCAGGGAATTACAGACCTATCAGTCTCACATCCATCCCAGAAAGATCTTGGAGAAAATTATCAAGGGATCCATCTGCAACAGGCTAACAGAAGGCAACCTACTACATACCAGCCAACATGGTTTTATTACTGGAAGGTCTTGCCTGACCAACTTCATCTTCTTCTATGACCAGGTGATGCATTGCCTAAACAAGGGAGACGAGGTTGATGTCATTTATCTGGATTTCAAGAAAGCCTTTGACTTGGTCTCCCATGATGTCCTCATGACCAAGCTGGGGAACTGTGGCCTTAACCATCTCATGGTCCGATGGCTGGGGAACTGGCTCTGAGGTTGGACCCAAAGGGAATAGTTATTCACAAGGGCTACCCAAAGGATAACTATGTCTAATGGCCACAAACTTCTAGAAGGCCGATTCAGACTCAATATAAGGAAAAACTTCTTTACAGTCCGAGTGTCCAAGGTCTGGAATAGACTCCCCACAGTGGTGGTGCAAGCACCTACTCATTCAAAAGGTGTTTGCAGGCTTCTCTTATGTCACTACCCTGGAAAATGCTGCAAAGACATCTGCTGTTGAGAAAGAAGAGACCAACCGCAAGCTAATAGGACTAGAAGGAAGTTGATTCTGGGAAGAGAAAAATAAAGACAGTTTTGTGCCCAGCTGTGGTCCAAAATTGATGTTTTCCTCTGGAGTCTGACTATCCCAGAAGGGACCAGCTTAATCAGAGACCAAGTATTCTGAGTAACCGAACTGTGCTGAAGGCCACAAGACTCACTGAAAAAGCAAGATAACTCAAGGCTGGGATGGCTGTAGTGCCATGCATATAAAGGCATGCTCCAGGCTTTCACCCTGCTCTGCTAACCCCGTTTTAATTCCTGATAATAGAGGACTCATTAGTCCTAGTAATTGTTTTTCTAACTCGCAGCACTGCAGATGGCATTGCGTTCTGTAAAATGTCAGATCTATTTTTAAGCCTTCAAACATGTATACCTGGGGAACCTAGCATGGAAACAAATACAGCTCCGTTTCAGTATGTGACTAATCTTGCCATATGACAAACTCAGCATTTCACATCTGTGCAACAGCCCTCTGTGCACCAGCACTGAGTGACAGTTGCTGTGGGAACCATCACTTCTAATATCCTGGCTGAGTATTCAGATGTGCACCCAAACGTTAACTGCTTATCTGGGGGGAGGGCTGCATTTAGTAGCAACCTTGGATAGTCCAGTAGCTGCTGAACTGTCAGAGAGAGCGCTCGCAAAACGGCCTGTACTTGCCTCGGTAGAAATAATGGGATTGTTATCTAGACTGCGGGGACCAATCCTTTCTCGAGCTTAAAATCCCGGGACGACTTAAATAGGACACGGCCCCTGAGGAGACTAAAGCGTCCTGCCCGGCTGCAGCTCGGTCCCGCCACGAGAGGCCGCCCCGCGCCCGCG
>NW_017728997.1:49357720-49359263 GCF_001723915.1 Gavialis gangeticus | reverse complement strand
CTCCGGCGGGGCGCTGGACGGGCCGCAGCCGCCTCGCCGCGGGCCGAGCTGCCGTCTGGTCGCTGTGCAGCAGCGGGCGTCTCCCCCAGCTGCGGGCCCCTGCACCAGGATCAGCCCTTCCCCTCCCCTCTGCACCGGGCCGGCAGGGAATTGCACCCAGGGGTTTCTTTCAGCTTCTCCCGCCCGCTGCTGAAGTGCCCAGGCAGGCCCCTAAGGTGGGTGATTAAATATCAGGGTGCTTCTCCCCTGGGGGTCACCTCTGTGCGGCGTGCTGCCCTGCCATGGGTGGGTGACCCATCAGCTGGGGCCTTGTCCCAGCAGGTTGTCCCTCAGCACAGCACCTGGCACCAAAGCAGGGGACTTTCTGCTGTGCCCTGGATGGGCAGGTAGCCTCTTATCAGTGGAGCCACTCTTCCTCCAGCCCGTGCATCAGGCAGGCTAGGTAACCTCTTCCCTGGGGTTAGGTCCTCCTTCTGTCCCTGGCCCCAGTGCTGGGTCTGTGCACCAGGTACTTCTTTCAGTCCAGGTCTTGTTAAGGCCTAGACTTCATTGAGCAACTTCAGGCTTTGGAGCCACTGCAAGCCTGATATTCAGAGCAGTGTTTCATAATAGTGACTGCAAGCACTTTGAAGGAAGGACTATTATTTTCTGTGTTTGTATAGTTCTCAACACCTAGGGGTCATGGCCCATACATGGTCTTCCAGGCAGTACTACAGCACAGACACTGGGTAATAATAACAGACTATCACTTGTGTACAGATTCAAGGCAGATTGTTCACATACTTTAGTAGGTAGGACTCACTTTTTTGTCTTTCTGAAGCCTGGTCTTGCCACACATGAGAAGGGGGGGAGGGGGATGCCTGTGACAGTAGAGTTTGATTGCCCCAAGTATGTTTCTAAGATTCATTTACATTTTTATTCAGGGCAGTTTTGAGTGAATTTCCAAATGGACTCTTTGCACTTGCCTTGATCTGCTGAACAGGGAGGACCTTATTGAAGATAAACTGGGGATCTGGTGACTACTTCCATTATCTCCACGTTCTCCCTGACATGGAACAAAGTGAGGGCAAGCAGGAGCCCCAACCAGAGGGTTATGTGGACAGCAAAAGCGGTGTGAAGCCCATGCCTGGGGGAGCTGCCCATGTCAGGCTAGAAATAAAAAAACATGCAGTTACGGATGACTACAAACTCTCCAAACGGGTGCTAGGCTTGGGCATTAATGGCAAAGTAATGGAGTGTTTTAACAAGGTGACAGGGCAGAAATGTGCTTTAAAGGTATGTGGATTATTTTTTACCTTTTAGATGATTTTGAGGCCAAAGTTCCTTTTTTTTCTAAGTCCTGTAAAAGCCATCTTGTCTATTGATGCATTCCCCAGGTGTATTGGAAATTCTTGAACATGTGAATGTTTACTGTTAGTGAGAGCAGAGCTGATTAGCTGCATTTTGGTTCAATCCCAAGAGCTTTTTTTCAGACTGTTCCTGAGTGAAGTTCTATAACCATTTTCAATTGTAAAATTGTTCTTCTTTTTTTTTTTTTTTTTTT
>NW_017728997.1:49345737-49357533 GCF_001723915.1 Gavialis gangeticus | reverse complement strand
AAAAAAACCTTCCTCTGTAAGTTAGCCAGCATTTCAAATATGGATACTCTACAGTGGGCAAACATGAAACTGTTTCAGAATTGTATGCAGTATAATACATCTCATCAGGAAGTTTTTAATGTATTGAGAGATGTCTCAAATGTTCCTTTAAAAAAAAAATACTAAAAAAAGAGCACCTAAAGGCAGTCTGGATCCTGGGTTTGGGGAGCTGAAAAGATGACAAGAGGTAGGTCTTAACAAATGCTTAAGAGAGGTTTTTTGGGTTTTTTCCCCCTTTTTTCTTTCAAGTGTTGGTTTAGGTAGTTTTTTCTGGCAGTTAGCAGGAATTTCAGGGTATAGGAGTGAATCCTCCTGTACTTCCACAAGGGTAGAACCTATTAAAACAGGTTCCATGCATCAGATCACAACAAATGCATTTACCCCCTTGCCCAAGGTGAGCACATTTTGGTGACAAGAAGCCTTTAAATGAACAAGGAAAAACTTGCTTGCAACCATTGGCTGATCAGCCAATTTCTGCATTATTTAAGCTTTTCAAATTAAGGTTTTAGGTCTAACAGTGGCAAAGTTAATCTTTCAAATGTGAGCCAGTACAGATCTGTCTTGCTGAGTCTCTAAGCAGATTGAAACACTAGTCATGTGAATTGTTTTAAGGCTCAGTACTACTCCTATACTCCTACCTGAAGTATAGCTAGAATGTCTAGAACACGTCAACCACTCTTTTCCTTCCCCGGCCCTTTATCCTGCATGTGTTGGCAAAGTAAAAAAAAATCTGTTAGTAGTTGACTGCATGACCTGTCAAAGTGTAGACAAGACCTCATCTGTAGCCAGCTGGACCTGAATTCTACAGCAGGTTTCATGCATTCTTCAGTCCTCTGATATGGCAGACTTGAAGTATTCAGCAGCTTGATGTATTGAAAAGGAGGCTTAATGGATTAAATGTGAAAAGACATAATACAATCAGTGCTGAAATGTGACTGTAAAATAACATGGAAACAAATTTGCACAGTCCCACATCTTCAGTTGTTTTTATCACACCACTTTCTATACCGATAATGCATAGCTGGCTTCCGGAAGTTTGAAAGGATGGGGCTAGAGATATTGGCAAGTTGATGCGGGAGTATTGGGACTTCTGACGTGCAGATAGGTGTGGGAAGCAGTTTGGGGCTGAGAGAGAAATATCCAGTCAGCAGTGAGTCAGTTCATGGTAATAACATGTCAATCTAATTTTTTAGATTTCGTCCATTAAAATGAACGTTTAACTTTAACTTTAGAGCTGTTTCAATGCGTCTGCATTCTCCAGCAGGCCTAACTGAATTGCTTTACACTTGGTTAATATTCTCAAGGTTTTCTATGCAGTCATGAGAGAGACTTGTATTTAAAATGTCTTCTATTGTAAAGTATAGTTCTTCATCAACAGATAAATTCCAATGCCAATTCTTGTGGCTGTGCGATTATATAATACCCTGTCCTTGGGTATATAGATACTCCTTTAAAATGCTGTGTTTTCAGAGAAGAAATTCAACAAGTTAAAGGTTCTGTGCTTCCACAGACTGGCCTTTGCCTAATGAACTAATGATGGAGGAAGAAACTGAAACATCAGGCCTGGATGTTCCATAACCTCAAAAATGATGTTGAAAAAAATCTCTTAATCCGTACATTAACAAGACACATGGGGCATCAGATCCTTTAGTCCCATCCTATGTATGTGAGATGTTGCTGAAGTCCTGTTGTGATGTCCCGATGAAATGTCTGTTGGAATGGCCAGAAAAGTGTTAAGATATCTAAATTCCTGAAGAGTGTAAATAGCAGATGATGCTTTATTGGATGCATATCATTTTTATTGTTATGGCTCTCTGTGCTGAATAAAAAAAATATGCAGTTGAATCTGCTAATGGCTCTGAGAGAAGCAGCCACACTTGCAAAAGGCAGTCGAAGAAGAAAACACTGCAACAGAGGTACTAATCTAGTTAATCTGAGTGGAAAGATCTTTACCTACATCTTTATAAGAGACTTATAAATGCAGAAATGAGTTAACGGAGGTTGCTGCCATTATTAGATGAGAATCCTGTATATGTAGATCCTTCATTTGCTTGAGTTTGGAATTGAGAAAAACTGATCTGAACCAACCAGCTGTGGAAAAGCTGGAGGACATTTGGAAACTCGTTTTGGTTAGAAGCTCAGCTTTTAGGCAGCAGGTGGTTTGTTCTTTTTAGTAGGAAGCACTCTCACTTTGCTGTTGCATGCTTTCTCCTCCATCTGCAGTTTTAAAACCCCTGTTGTCATGACTTGTTGATGTAACTGTCACACACTGGTAGAAATAAACTGGCGGTACAGATGTACTATTAAAAAAGTAAACATGTTTTTGACAGGTAATCGTCTAAGGTAAAGAGAAATGTAAATATTAAATTATTTGTAAATGAACTGCTTGTTGTGTAAAGAGCCAAAAACTGGCAAGGGAGGGAGAAGATGGGAATTTTTCAGGGGTTTACTTGTGCACACTTTATACCTAAATATCTGTGTACACTAACCCACAGGCTTCCAGCATTAAGCTGTCTTGTTCCTGGAACCAAGTCCTTCTGAACAAAAACAAAAAGTCCTCTTAGTGCCGAAGGTGGAGCTTAATCAACAGTGAGTTCCGTCTGCCACCAAACTTGCCCATCAAAGCTGTGTCTAACTTGGCAGATGGTTTTGCTTTCTGATGGCAGGTTTTCTTTCATGGGGGAACAAAGCCAGCACAGCCTAGATCTGGCCAGAAATTATTCAGTGGAAGGGATTTTAACTGAGGTACTCAAGAGGAAAGGGATTGAACAGGCAGAAACAATCATCTGCAGAGTCATGTGTTAGTCAAGCACTGCATATAGTAATTGGGAGGTCCCTGCTGTCTCCTTTAGTCCATGCCTGTAATTGGAACTAGTTATAATTTCACTAATCATTTTAGATTGGGAAAACACAAGGCAGCCTCTCTAAGATACTGCAGGGCTCTGACAGTGCTTTTGGAAGTATTATGTGGCTTGATTTACTTCGCTTGGCATTGTGATTTGTTACACGCTTTTAAAACATGCTGTCAGCTTTGTTTCCATTAGATTGAAATGCCACACACACTGCTGCCATAGTCCAGAAAAACTCTTCTCTGGCCACTTGCTTATAAGTACAATGACATTTTGGCTGTACAGCAGTGTTTTCAAACAGTAAGAATGGTTGGATTAGAAGGTGGAGGGATAAACAGCTTATCTGCTGGACACTGGTCTTTCCCCTCCATCTCCCCTTCCCCACTCTTCCAGGTAGAATCAACCCAAATTCCTTTTGATAACTGACCCAAACACAACTGTAAAGTAATGTCATAAGCATTCTTGCATTTTTGTGTTTTTCTCCTTGGCTTGTCCCCCATTTATAGCTTCCTTGTTGAAGCTGGTTTTGGGAAAAAGTGTTTGTACTTTGAACCATATCCTTCTCTGCCTATTAAGTGCCTTTTTCACTCTGCTTAGCCCCCTAAAAATTGTTACTACAGAAGGTGCTTGGGTTACCCTCTTCCTCTGATTTTTTTATACTTAGTTTTAAGGGTAAGGTCACAGCACATTACAAAAATGGGTGCATTGATGAATTTTCAGACTCAGGGTGGAATAAGGTTACACTTAGGCATCTAATTGATGGAGTAGGATCTGGCCCTCCATTCCCATTCTTAGCACTGCAGTCAGCTTGAACATACCTTGTGTTTCTGCTATGCAGTACTTTTGGGCCAGTGGGATCCTCATGGTAGGAGTCAGAAGGATCTTGTGACAAGCCATGGTGCATACAGATCTAAGGTATGCTTTCTCCTGCTGCAAAGCAGGAGGTTGAAGTAGATAACCATTGTAGGACGCTCCCTCAACCCTGCACTTCACTGAGAGTGGTCAATATAAAAATCACCCCATGCTCTAACACCCCCCCCCCCCGAATGGGGGGTTTGGGTCACAGACTGGAGTCTGTGCATCAAAAGAAAAAAAATGGGAGGAAGGAGGTTCTCTGTGCCTGCAGTGTTAAGTTCCTGGTTTGCTGTGGATGTTCCAGGAAGTGAATGTGAAGTTTGCATTACAGACTGGAAATGATATCCTGTAACTTAATGCTGTGAGGAGGGTGAAAACATGCGTCCCAAGAGATGCAGGAATTGGAGAGACAGGATTAGTTTGAGCCTGGTGGCAGCCTTGGCATTTCCCAAAAGGTAAAAGACACTGGTTTGTGAGTGTACTGATACACTAGGGAAAAATGTTTAAATATTTGTGTGGCTGTATATAAGCTGTTCTCTGAGCACATGCATACACATACAGAAGCCATGCTGCATTTATCTTTCTGGTCAGCCAACCCTGTTCTAAGTCAAGGCAACATAAATCAGTTATATGAATTGATTTGCTCTCTCACAGGTCATCTTTAGCCTGGAATGGGCAAAGACGAATTGTTATGCTGTCGCCTTCTAGCTGACGGACCAGGGCCAATACTCCTTAGTGTTAGCAATACAACGCACTTCGGTTACTGATATCAAGACAGATATGTGAAATGAGAGTAAAAAAGCAACAGAAAAACACAAAAATGAGCACACTTTATAGGGTTCTTGTGTCTTAGGTTTAAAACTTGATTTCTAAATATATGAAGAGACAAGGCAGAAATGAGTTGAAAATTCCACAGGGCTTGGAGGGAGAGAAAGGGTACAACACAGCTTTAGCAAGTTTCTTTTCCAAAACTTCTGCCTCTGAAATGATCAACAGGATTTGACAATACAGGCTAATAGACGTTTAATATACTCCAGCTTGCCTACCTGGAACTGCTATGCTCCAAAGCATGGGGCTATAAAGTTAAATACAGTTCTTCCTGAGCTGCTTATTTTTCTTGCTTATTTTTTCTGTTCTTGTCAAAGTGAGATTACATTATCCAATAAGAAAATGGCAATATAGCCTGTCCTCCAATAGCAGGCCCTTAATTCATATCAGAACAGTTTTGCAATGTAAAATTAAACTAATTATCTATATTGCAGATCACGTGCTTTAAAAAAATATCTTTTGTTTATTTTCTAAAGGTTGATAAGGTTCATAAAAAGAATACAAAGTACAAATGAAGTATGTATAAGGACAGCATTTACAGATTGCGCAGAACATGTAGCTTACACCCCTGAGAACAAAACACTGAATCAGTGTTACGAAGTACAGAGCCCGGCATTTGTTCAGGCGTTATGCAAACTTAGTCTCCTGCTACTGGTTCTCTGCCGTTTTCTTGGGATGTTTAAGCTGGTATTTCTCTATCAAAGGTCAATAACTTTCCTTCTTGTAGAATGTGAAAATTATTTTAATGTGATCATTTGTTATGGAACAGAAACATGTTTTTTGATATGGTAAAACTAGTAGTACTACTATTACCAATGAAGTATAGCCACTTCCAGTGAAATGTTCCAACTGCACAACAGTACTGAGTTTGCACAACACTACTGAGTTAACTGCAAGTGGAATGATCAAGGTGGCAAAATATAATGACCAGAATTGAAATGTGTACAGGATGCCTCAGTTTACACCTTTTCTTCTGAAGGACTGTGTATTGCAAGTGGAATCAGGACTTTAAAATGAAATGTCCTGTCTAATCTCATCTACCTGTTTTTTCAGGCTTGTATTCTTTTCTTGCCAGTTTGTCTCATTGCCACAGGACACCCAAAATCAGCATCACAAATGATGACATGTAACAAACTCCAGCACTAAAAAAATAACACAGTGATGGGATAAGACAGACTGAATGAAACAAGTATGCTTCAGGGATGTTCCAGTTTGTCATCAGTATATAGAGAAGCACCTACAAGGTGGACAGTATTTGACTTTATTCTTAAATGCCATGCCCCATGAGGATTACTAAACAAGTATGAAATACTTAAAATAAACATCCAGTAGATGGAAAGTGGGTCACTACAAGAATCTCTTTTAAATCAATGAGTCACTGTGAGACTGAATTCTTCAGCACCTTGCTGTCTGCAGTTGGGCTGGAACTGCTGCATTCTCAGGGGATTCCCAGACCAATTGTTTTGGTTTGGTTAAATTAAAGTGGACTTTGTCAAGCAACTGGCACTCTGCATCTTAGAATCAGTTTGTTAGTCTAGTGGTCTCTGCTGCTTATTTTAAATACTGAAAACTAATTGATGGGCTTCCTTGATTTTGTAAGTATAGAAGAGTTGTATATTAGAGCTGTTACAGGTGGATGCAACTTATCTGTACTATGAAGTGGAACCATAGGCAGGAAAGGGATGTTGTAAAACAAGAAGATACTTTGGAAAACAAGTTAGCTGTGATGCTACTCCTTCTGTGCCTTTTATATACTTCCCTAGCATGTCAACAAGCTGAAACAAGTTGTACCCAGACTCATGTACTTATACAGCTCAGGAAGATCAAGGTGTGTTCCTGGGGCTTCATGCAGTTTGGAAATTCTGAGAAAGTGTTACAGTGTCAATGTGTATAAGCGTGTATGTCCATCATATCCAGCATGACTTCACTAATTCATGCTGGCTGGGAGTCTCATTACAGATAACTGGATTTTGCAAATCAGTTTCAGTGCAAATAAACTACAAGCAAGAATTTAAAAATGTTCATTTATTACACAAATGCACTTTACTTTTAGTTACTTAAGCTAATACCATGTATAGAGGCACCCAAACTGGGATCTAGCCTTCAGCAAACTGAAGAAAATAGGATTCACACCTGAATGTCTAAGTTTAGGCCCATCTTTTCTTCAAAGTGCACTCAGAGGCATGGTGTGTAGTATAATTGATAACAGTATGAAAGAAAAATGAGTCTTCCTGGCAGTGCACTAAAAACTACACCTCTGCAGAAAAGTGGGGCAAGACCACCATTGTTGTGTTTTGTAGGACCACTCACCATTGGAAAACTGTCATTTCTAATGTGATGTATATATTGTTTTGTGCTATGGGATGATAACTGTGTTCCCATTTTTGCTGATTTTTACAGCTTAAAGAAATCTCTAATTAAAAAAAGCCAAACATTAGGGCCATGTGAAACATTTGGAAGACAAATGATTGTTCTTCAGCTGTCCGTAGTCCTTTTGTCACAGTAAAATTGTGTTGAGCTGTCAGTGTAAAGGTTTTAATACTGCAGGAATGTCCATGGCGGTGTTGTTGAAAAGCAAGTGTCAGAGATGTGGCTGGTAATGGAACTGGAGAGTGCATGACCTATTTGCTTAATTGGAGAACTGGGAGACCTTCTTTATTTGCTAGCCAATGGAAGCTGGTGGTGCAAGGCTTTCTAGACAAGAACGTATACATTGTCTGGTTTGTGGTACTTTACACAGACTTCCTAAGTATTTAAAATTATTCAGAGCTCTCTAAATGAGATTAAGCTATAACTCTTGCATTTTAATACTTGAAACCAAAGTGGGAGAGCATCTTAGCTTTACATGCAAATCAGGCTAGAGCTTCCTATTCATGAATCTTTACAATATGGTATTACACACCAAGACTTATGAAAACTGTTTTGAGAGAAGTAGCAAATAAAAAATACATAAAATCAGTACATTCCTAAAATGTTTAATTGTGCCAGACTCTGCAACATAAACTGAATGCATCACCTCTAAATGTCATTTAATCCACTCTGGTGAAGCTGGTCCGGGAACCAAAGCTTATCAAAGTTGCTCTGTTCTCTAGGCTCATGGAGAACAGACAACACTTGAGACTTTTCCCAGAAACATTTTTTTTCCTGATTCCTGTTTTGAATATGTTAGTATTTATGTAACAGGCCCTCAGACTGCACTTGGGATTTGAGTCAGCTAGTGTTGGGGACAGAATTATTATGCCTCATTCTAAGGATGATGTTTGGAGATGGAGACGTCTCTTGGAGAGTGCTGATAAAATATACAAACTTGGGATGATATCTTTCAGTGAGGCAGAGAGTAGATGTGCTCTTCTCTTACCTTCCCTTAAATTTTGGCTATTGCAAGTAACTTGTCTTAGTGTGAATTAGCAATGATGCACCACAAACTTGAGCCATTCATACAAAAAGGTGAGTAGGTAAAGCGACTCAGAGGCATTAGTTTCACACTGAGTCCTGTACACCTGTGTAGCACACATGTATCCTGAGCGTAAGAACTCTTTAATATTCACTCTGCCTCATACTTTGCTTATGTGGGCAATGCATAATATATTGTCAGTTACCAAAATGTTCTCCTGATTTGCATATCTGTGGACTAGAAATATTTTATCTCTACCAAAAACTAAAAATTCATATTTTTTCTTGTTAAGAATTCATTTCTTACACAGTGCTTTATAAAGATTCTAGTTTCCCACATGTTGCTTTCAGTCAAAGTGGCTTTGTCAAAAGCAGGCTGGTTGCCACAGCAACAGAGTTGTTAACACCAAAGATGTCATTGCTTGAAGGTGGCGGGGGGGATGGGTTTCTCTAGCTCAGCTGCCTCCACAGTAGAAGGCCCTGCTGCAGCCACACTACAGTACAAGGTCCCCATTGTCTTGGTAAGGAGTAAAAAGCTTTTATTTTGTTCTTGTCTCTTTCCAATCAATTTACAGTCAAACTATGACGCTTGGGAGGGTGATGGGCTTGACACTGGCTTGATACTCTGAAGCTTCCTGTTCTTTCAGGCCCTGTACTCTCAAGGAGACTGCTGTTGTCTTCTGTATCCTTTTTAAAGGAGTATCTGTGAAAATAAAGCACTTGCCTGCATGCAAGATCTGATGCAATCAGTTTATGACGAGCTAGAGTAAAAAATGGAATCATTTTCAGTCAAGTTCACAGCTTCCTTTAGGAAGGGTAGTGTGGAAAATGATCCATCTTTCCATCCTGTCTTGTAGTCTGAGAGCAAAAGAGCACTTGCTGTAGTTAAAGGACATCAGATTTTATGAAGGAGCCCGAGGTTGAGAATTGAACACCTAATTCCTTCAGGCCACTTGGAAAATCTCAGTGCTATAAAACATGTTTATTATTATTCAGTTAACCTGTGGAATTAATTGTGTGAAAAATTTCATGGATACGTCTGCACTAGATCATTTAACCTTAAGTTAATTTTCCGTATGGTGAAGCATAAACATTTGTATTCTGGAATAACATTTGCAGAGCACCCACATTTACAAGTATGCTGGTTACCTTGGGTTAGCTGGCAGTCTTATAACTAAGTCTGTGAGAGCAAGACTACCAAGATCTTAAGAAAGACTGGTACACTTTCATGTACATTTAATCTGCGTTTCTTCAAGCAAATTATAGTTCAAAACACTATGTAAAATGTGACGTGCTCTGTGTTAGCTTGCAGTGGTAATACTGTAATATGATGCAATAGATAATTGTACTTCAGAGATGTAGCCAATTCTTCCCTTCTGCATGTACTAAACCAGTTGCCTTGGCAAACATGGCGTACCACTAGCTAGGGAAAAACAGGTGGACCTAAACCCTCACTGTACATATGTTTGCAGACATGACTTACCTCATTCATTTGCACAGAGCTCATAGATGGACTTCTTGACACATACAGATCATTTTGGAAAGAGGGAAGGTGCAATTTAAAGTGCAATTTTTTATCTCACAATAGCTGTTCAAATACATTTCCACATGTATGATCAAGGTCCTGGAGTCATTCTATCAGATCTGGCATAGGGAAAGTAGCATGTCTCCAGGGGCAGCACAATGCTACCACTGAAACATTATGCTGTCCTAATTTTTTCTTAGTTTTAGGTGCACTCTCTGCTACTGATTTTCAAATTCTGATACAAAATAAAATACTGCTATCAAGGGAAAGACTATTAGTTGCATGTTACAACAGTTGAAACTAGGGCAACATTGGAAAATAACACATGAAATTAATTATGTCAGCTTCATGCTAAAATCATGGACTATACACAGATGCATACATGGTTGTAATTCCAATTTAAGTATCTATTAATAATTAAAATACTAAAACTTTATAACTAGAATTCAGAAAAGAATTGCAGCCATTTTGTGCTTGTATGTAGTTTTACATTTGTGCCATTTTCAGAGTAGCTTCTTCACTGTAGGAATCTTCATTTATGATATGCAAGTAACCTCTGTTGTAGAGGGGGGCAATCTCAGGATTATCTGCATCAGCTATACAGGAATTTGTTGTTTAACTAGGTAAACCTGTTCTAGGATTAACTGGGTTGGGTTACAGTAGGTCTTCACTATATTTGGAAACTGACAAAATGGCATCCTACAGGATTTGCAATGCCATAGTACAGAGAGCTGGACAGAAGTTGAGAGAGAGGTTGATGGGGAAAGATCAGTTAATTTAGAAACTCTCACAGCTATGATGGATTGACATTAAGTGGAATTTTCCTCTAGTCTCTCAGCTCTGTTGCAACTTTTTCTTGTTGCTAAGATGCTGTGATTAAAGGCCTTTTGAGGGTGGAGAGAAAGATAGAGTGACTTGGAGTTGCTTGTTAGACAGCTGCACTTGCGAAACTCTGATTGTCAGACACACCTTTATTTTGGCAGATGGGTGTAACTGCCTTGACTTGTACTGAAGCTGCATGCCTAGTACTATTAAAAATGGGACATTAAACTCAAGATCTGAAAACACTAGCCCCTTGCTGTAATAGGGTAGGAGAAGAAAACAGCAATATATATTACTGATAAAAGACTTCGTAAAAGACCGATTAACTCTGAGCCTTTCCCACCTCTTAGCTGTCTGAATCATTGATGTGGGGGTGTAAAGGAGGGAGAATGACTGCAGTATTATATGCTGGTACATAAAAGCCAAGTCTTATGGGGAAAGCTTGGAGAAAATATTCAGGTGTTGGTTCAGTAAAACTTTCAACACAGTAATAATCCTATCTTTTAACTAAAATACTCCAAACTGGTTCATTTTTTGGGATATGTGACAGCCATGTATTTGGTAACTAGGGCTGTGCGAAGCTTCAGGCGGTGATTCGATTCGGAGGAGATTCGGCCTGATTCGGTGGCCGAATCTCCGAATCAAATTGGGATCAATTTAAAGGTCTGAATTGATTCAAAGCTCTCTGAATCTTAGACAAAGACTCGGAGAGCTTTGATGATTCGGGCAGTCCCGGGTGGCTGCAGCAAGGAGCTGCAGCCACTCTGACCTGGTAAGTACTAGGAGCAGAGGGAGGGGACCATGGGGGGACCCCAGCCAGCCCTCTCAACCCCCGCTCGCTCCCCCTGCCCCCCCATGGCTGCCCCTGCCTGCCCCAGCTCCTGGTACTTTTAAAGAGAGCCCCAGTGCTCACCAGGTGCTGCTGGGTGGGGGGGAACCCTGCTGCCCCCAACTGCCCCACACGGCATGGGGGGCTGTGAATGAGCCCCTTGATCCTCCCCCTTCTCCCTCACGGCTGCCCCGACTGCTGGGGCTCCAGCTCTTTAAGAAAAAAAAAAGCCGAGAAAAGCCCCTGGACTCTACGCTCCTGGTGCACGTGGTGTGGGGCAGTGTGGGGATTGCCCCCACCAGCAGGAGTGGTGAGTCCCGGGGTTTCTTCAGGATTTTTTTTTCTTAAAGGGCTGGAGCTCGTCCATGCAGGGCACCTGTGAGGGGGCTGGGGGAACGGGAGAGGGCGTTTCAGGGGCTCATGCATAGCCCCCCATGCAGCGAGGATCACCCCCCACCCAACAGCACCTGCTGAACTGGGGCTTTTTTTTCCCCAAGTGCTGGCGGGGGGGGCAGCCACTGCTGGGCTGGGAGTGGGACAGGGAATGGGCCTGGCCTGGCTGATTTGGAGATTTGGCCGAATCCAATCAGGACAGTGATTCGAATCACCAAATCAAATTGCTGTCCCCCGAATCCAAATCCAAAGTAAATACTAGC
>NW_017728997.1:49340178-49340737 GCF_001723915.1 Gavialis gangeticus | reverse complement strand
ATTCAAATCACCAAATCAAATTGCTGTCCCCCGAATCCAAATCCAAAGTAAATACTAGCCATTTCACACAGGTATATTGCTAACCTGGCTTAGCAGTTTTGTAGTAATGATTCATTTAAGAAGGTTTTACAGATATATTGTACTAGATAATTTCTTCCCTGGCTTACATAAAGTTGGGGAGGGGAGCACACATGAGAATTTTGAGGAAGTAAGTGGTATGGCCCAAGCTTAGGGTTCAGGAGGAGAGTGGAAGTGTAAAGTGGGAACAGACTTGGTGGAAGTTTGCTAACAACAGGATGTGAAAGCAATGTTGACAGCTGCTGAGTATGTAGTTTCTTCCATAAATCAGTTTTTGGACAGAAATAGTGAGTGCCCTTGCCCTCAAAGTAGAAATACTTTTAGCATTGAGGAACTGGAAAGAATTCTGTCATGTTTTGTTTTTTATATATATCTATATATCTATATATGCATATGATTACATCAGCCTGCCGTGACCTCTCAGTGACAAACTGATTTAGTGGATTAAAACACATTTCTGCCTTCTACAGTTAGTTCAGTG
>NW_017728997.1:49331993-49335178 GCF_001723915.1 Gavialis gangeticus | reverse complement strand
ATATATCTATATATGCATATGATTACATCAGCCTGCCGTGACCTCTCAGTGACAAACTGATTTAGTGGATTAAAACACATTTCTGCCTTCTACAGTTAGTTCAGTGTTGTATACTTGAACAGCTTTAGAACAAGTGTGGGGTTCTACAGTTAGGTCCACCGTCACAATCTTTGTTGGCATCAGCTGGGATGGAGCATTGCATGCTTGGACCAATAGTCTCCATAAACTGCAGTGTATATTAAAGATGGGTTGATGTAATCTGTTCCATTTTATGCAAAAGGAACATAGTCCTTAACTCTTGACAAGTCAGTAGCAATACCCACTGTTAGACAACATTTGGATTTTCCCTGTCCTGTTTCGCTGGAAACTATTCATGGGTAGAGATATCTTTATTTTGTCATTTTCATACATTAAATTCCTACTAATTTTGTTGACATTAGCAATGTTCTGCCTTATTAAGATGAGAGATGAGTTTCTGTTTTAATGTTGCTTCTTGTCACTGAAAGACTTTCTCTTCTTTCAAGTAACATTTCCTTCCAAATCCCACACTGTTCGGGAAAATACGTCTGCACCCGCCTGGCTTGGTAGCCTTAGAGCGCATGCCCAGTTTGGGTGGTGCAACATGTCCCCAGGACACTGGGTTGCGTTCGACCCTGAGGGAGGCCCCGAAACTCACCTGCCATGACTTGATCTTCCTTTCAGTAGTGGGGTTCTCCCTCATGGGACCTGGTGCTGCCCTTTGCGGGCATTCTTGGGGCTCCACCTCTCCTACATCTCAGCCATACGTCAGCCTTCAGGACGACCAGGTGATGGATCACCAGCTTGTCTCTTTGATTTTCCCTCCTGCTCTTGTCCCCTCATGCATGTCCGTCAGTGTTTTTCTTCACCCTGAGTGTCTATGGGGTGTGGGACCAGTCCTGCCTCAATCTCTGCTTTGGCCCTATTTTCAAGCCATTGCGTTTGATGAGGCTGCCTCCACTCCTCTTCTTGACCCTTTGGGTCAATTGGGGATGCCCCCCCAGTTCAGGTTCTGAGTGCCCTTCAAGATGCTAACGTAAGCAAACAAACAAAAAAGGAGAAAAGCAAAGGAACAGTAGGGGTTCAGGCCTCCGCCCACCCCACTCATGTTCCAGTGTCTGTGGTCATCGGAATCCCTTGACGCTGTCCTCCTTGGCCTGGGTGTCCTGCTGAGCCAAGTGTTAACCCTTTTAAGTGAGCCGGAACCCTTCTGGTGGGTCCCTGTCTGGCCCCCAGCATATCCACCACTTCTGTAGCCCGGGGAGCAGCTTCATCTCCTGTCCCTGGCTTAGCTGCTGCCCGCGTTGTTTCCCCACCACTGGCTTTTAAATCTGCTGGGCGGCGGTTTTTGATGATGTCATCCACCGGCGCTGCTCCCAGCCACAAATAAAAGTGGCTGATGAACCACGCCAGCAGCTCTTCTCAGCATGGCGCGGCTTTTCCTGTCAGAGGTAAGTAAGCCCCCTTTTTAGGGCTTTTGGTTTTGTCCTTCTGAGAGCTCACCCCAGCCTTGGGCCCCGCCATCAGAGGGTGTTCCGGAACCTCCATTTGTGTCCCCCTGGGACAACATCTCATATTTTAACTACAAGGCATCCTCAATTTTTGGGTACCCACACTGAGTTGGCTCAAACAAGGGCTGGTTTTCAAAAAATGCTGAATACCTACCCAACCTCTGAAAATCAGGCTCCATTGAAGTTGTCTTAAGGTAGGCATCAAAATCCCCAAATTAATGGTCACCGTTACAAATGCTGCCTAGACAGCATACCTCCTTCTAAACATCTTGCACCTTTGTTACAATAGATTATGTGATCACATAGCTGAATATAACAGTATACACCTCTGCTGTTGACTTTAAGGTTCAGTCCTCATTCCATGTGAAGAGGAGGCAGGAGGGTTATGGTTTAAGTTTTCTTTCTCTGTGCTTCTTTTTAAAAACCCATTTATTCCATTCAAATCAGTGGGGGGGGGGAACCCTTAATTGTGTTTATTAAGAATCAGTATATCTGACATTATCTGAAACAAAATGCAGGTGATCTAGCTTCCAGACTAGCTTCCCTGATTGTATGTTTTGTCAGAAGGTTAAGAGATATTGGGTGCTGACAGACATGCAGCTCTCCCAGTCCAGCTCATGGCACTTTACAGAAAGTGCCATGAGTTAAACCAGCCTTCCTGACCCAACAAACGTTCACTATTGGGTGAGGAGGGTGTGGGATTGAGCTCCAATTTGGAACTGATCCAGCTGAGTTGCTGTGTTTGCAGCTTCTCTCCCTTCACCCCACCTCCTCCCTTCCAGCTCCAGTGCCATCTGCAAAATGAAAGTGGGGGGGAGGGGGGGAGAAGGGAAGGGAGGGATCTCAGGCTGGGTTTTGTCCAGCCTGCGCTGCAGTGGGGTGGGTGGATTGAACCCCACCCCGAGCTAGGAGCTCCAATCCACTCAGCCTTCCTGTAGTGCAAGCTGAGCAGACCCCAGCCCAAGTTCCCTCTCATGCACACAGTACCGAGGGTGGACCTGGGCTGCATCAGCCCAGCTGCCCAATCAGACAGAAGTTCATGAAGGCACTCTACTTTAGAGCACCTTCATTTGAACCTTCATATAATGAGGGTTAATTTGTCATGCAGTTGGGGATTTTGAAAGTTCTCTGCAGCCATGCTCTTGTATTAGGGTGTGGCTGTAGAGCACTTTCAAGGGCAGATCATGAGAGAAATGTAACTTCTGTGTGCGCTCACTGCCTCTTTGGACCCCATTTCAGTGATCATCAGTAATTGTTGCTGGCCGAGTGATTACTCTATTTATAATATTTATGTCTTAGAAGCCCCTATCCTATGTTGGTACTCCCTGCAACTTTATCATCTTCCTCCATGCTTGAAAGAATTTTGCACACAGAATTAATGGGTAGGGATTCATGGCCAGTGCTCCCTATTGTGGCTGTGTTCCTTCATGCAGTAATTCCGTGCTTCCCAGCTTCTTTCTCCTGTGCATTCAGTCAAGAAGGTGATTTTTATTCCCTTCCATTCATTTTATATTTTAACTGTAAATGTCAGTAAATGTCAATTTTTTTCCTTCTACCCCAAAACTTCCCTTTTCGTTATGACAAATCACAGAGAAAAAGTAAGCAATGAGATGTTGTACAAAACTTCCTGAATTCCATTATCCCCCCCCCCCCCGG
>NW_017728997.1:49328620-49331957 GCF_001723915.1 Gavialis gangeticus | reverse complement strand
TAGCAAAACCCAGAGAAAAAAGTAACAAATGGAATTTTGTAAAAAACTTCCTGAATTCCATTTCCCCCCCCCCCCCGGTCTATTTAGCAATTACTAAATGAAGAACTAGTCTTGCGAAAAGTGATAGTTTCAGAGTGTCTTATTAATCTCTTCTTCCAGAGTCATTACATTTTGTAATATTCAATATCTGCTAGGTCCTCCGTCCCCTCCCCCCCTCCTATTTTAATACTAAGGCAAATATTTAAGCAAGTAAATATAAGAGCAAAAATATTTCTTGGATATGTATGATTTTTTTCAGTTAGATTTCTTCTGAAGCTAAGGAATAGTGTCCTATTTTCATCCCTTACTACCTTCCTACTTTCTTTTTACAATTATGTGGAATTAATGTTCTCAAATCATTCCTTCTACCACCAGTGAGATATTTTAAGGATTCTAATTTTCTATTAGTATGTATGGAAAAAAATTAGCTTTGCCAAAATATTTCAGAAATCATTAAGTTTATTAGCTCAGATTAAGATGTGGTTTGTCGCTCCTGCTTAATATGCGTTAGTGAGTGAGACCAAGAGAGAACGCAAATGTATACTTTTTCAGAACAAGAAAGCAAGTATGATCATCAGGAAAATCTGTATTGCCTGAGAGACTAATCTATCACCACTAATATTCTATTTCTTCAAAACAGTAACTGATGAATATATATATGTGTACAACATATAAAAAAAATTACATTGCTATGTTTCTGCCACCTTCCTAAGTCAGTTGGAGCTTTGCTTGAAATAGGAATACAGTTTTGACCTTATTTGGTTTTGAACTGGTTGTGACTGATGGAAAAACAGAGGGCAGTAAGCATTGGAGTCCCCAGAAAATAGTCATGTGTAGATCAAGGAGACCATGAAATAGGAGGGCCCGTATTTCTGTAGCCTGACATAAATGTTTTCTGTTTGGGCTTCTGGGCTAACTCAAAAAGCCTGAAGCTGAATTGATTCAGTCTTTGCAGGTTAGTTGAAGCTGCAAAGATTGAGCCAATAAGCAAATGACCAGAGAGAGATTCACTTGTGATTCAGGAAATACAGCCACATGCCTGCAGTGGCTCAAGCCAGAAGCCAGGGTACAATGGAACTCAGCTGTCTAGCAAGTAGGTAGCATGGGCCGTGTGTTTGCTTTCTCTTTCTGCTGCCCCTGAAGTCTCTTGCATTTGCAGTCCACAATCACAGAAGCAGGACTCTCCAGAATTGTTCATCACTTCCTCTTCCTGCTTCCAGGTGCCTCTGGGATTTGTAGTCTATAGTCACAGCCAACACTAAATAAGCCGGCAGGGCAGCTCTAAACTCAGGGGAAGGTGAATTTAACACCCCCGCACCCCCGGGTCCCAGACCCCAGCTGGAGTTTGCCTTGTTGGGGGGAGGCAGTGAGCCAGCCCTCACTGCCCTGTTCTCTGGAGGAGACAGCCAGCCCAGCCCAGGGCTGCAGAGCATGCCAGGATGCTGGGAGACTCTGGTTTAACTTGAACCAGAAAAGGGGCTGGAAAAGAAGTTTCATAAACCAGTTTCACCTAAATCAGTTAAGTCTGATACTACATTCAGCCAGGTTTATCTTAATCTAGTTTCAGCCATTTTGAAACTGGTTTATGTTCCTGAACCTTTGTTACAGGTTTAAACCAGTTTCTGATCACTTAAACTGGTTTATGTGCAACTTCTGTCCTTAGCCCTGATGCCTTTACAATTACCTGAGCTTGTGTTATTTAATATCAGGTGTCTTAGAGGCATCTAGCCCAATTTAAACTTCTTTTTTTTCAGTATATGCACAGGATTTTATTAATAATTTAAACATGCCAAATGTACAGAGGAAATGTTTGTTTTATGTAAGATTTGTATTAGAAAGCACCAAACGTTTACATAGGAATTTTTAGTTTTGATTCCAAATGAAAACTTGAATCAAGCATTTCTACTGGAGGTTAGGATAAGCTATTGACATTATTCATCCAGCCTTTCTACTGTTTGACTTCAGTTAATTTTCATGTGGTGTTTGTAATTTGATGGATACCAACCTTTTTTGTTTTGTTTTTGTTTAATTCAATGCTTAAAGCTGCAACCTTCTCCCTCCATGTTTTCAGCTCTGCTGACACAGACATTCAACCTTCTGATAGTAATAATAGTTTTCTTTCTTTGCAGCAAGGGGCATTGGGAATATAGCCTAAAGATGTTTGAGGGCTTATACCTCCTTAGGTTTAATTTCCCCATGGAATCTGCCTGGTGCATGTTGTGTGTGTATGTGCATGCTGCACTGTTCTAGGTTCTTGTTTATCTATGAAGTTATTCAGAAATAGCTTTTCCAGGCAGCAGTGGGCTAGGAAAGCCCCTTGCCTGTTGCTGCCACGAGTGGATGGCTGTTTGGGATCCGGGGCTGTAAGCGGCTGCACCAGGGTCCATAGAGCCCCAACCCAGCTCACTGCTGGTAGTGGGCATATGTGTGTCTTGTGGTGGGTGGCAGGGGAGCTGTGAGGGGCTCAATCCTTCTTGTGGGAAGCACTGCCCCAGCTCCTTCCCGCCATCTGCCTTAAGGTGCACGTGCACCCACCGCCAGCAATGACCTGGGCCAGGACTCTGTGGACCCCAGTGCAGCTGCTTGCAGCCTTTGTACCACAAGTGGCCTGGGCTTCATAGCAGGTGGCAGGGGCCTGCCTAGGGCCCAGGCTGGCTGTGGCAGGCAGCTGGGAGGCTACAAGCAGCTGCATCGGGGTCTTTGGAGCCCCAGCCCAATTCGTGGCCAGCAGCAGGTACACACATGCCTCAGGGAGGATAGTAGGGAAGGGGCTGGGGCTACATTGCTGCAAGAAGGATCAGTCCACTCATGGCTCCCCCACCACTTCCCCACCATACTAGGTACTAGTTTCCCCCTCCTTCCTTTTCCCCTCCTTCTAGTTTCTCCCTCCCTCCCTCCTGCCTGCCCTTCCACCTTCAGGGGCGCTGCGCTGCTTCCTTTCCCCACCAGACAGCTCCCTGCTCCATACTAAATGATAAGGTGTTACCATTTATCGATATGTGAACAGTTAAATGTGTAAATGTTTAACCATTCACATCCCTAGTATGAAATAGTGGCTATCACTATATGTTGATTTATTCTTTTTTTTATCACTCCTGCTGGCTACCTCATGGATTTGTCAGATGTAGAACTGGCACTGCAATTATGAAATATAACCTATCCTAGTTATTATGAAATATAACCCATCCTAGTTAAAAAACTAGGCGACTGTGGCATAGATGCCTACACAGTCAGATGGATTGCAGATTGGCTGAAGGGTTGCACTCAGAGGGTGGTGGTGGATGGGTCATACTCGACC
>NW_017728997.1:49327442-49328159 GCF_001723915.1 Gavialis gangeticus | reverse complement strand
CTTCCAAGGGAAGTGGTGCTGGCCCCTACCCTGGGGGTCTTTAAGAAGAGGCTGGATGCCTACCTGGCTGGACTCATTTGAGTCCCGTTTTTGTTTTGGGGTTTTGTTGTTCTCCTGCCCTGGTGGGGGGTCGGGCTAGAAGATCTACTTGGTCCCTTCCGACCCTAAATCTATGAAACTATGAAACCATTTGAATTTTAGTATACTAAGCTGTCCAGGAGAATTAGTGTTACAGAGCTTCTACATTTTTAAAGGAATAATTGTAGCTATTTCTGTTAAGTCTTCATTTCATTTTTTGTAAGGATACAATATTACAAAGGCTCATTTTTCACTGGCAAAAGCAATGTGCAAGGCAACATTTCAAGAGCTTAACAACTAGTTGAAAGCAAAGGCAAACTATTATCAGGTAACTCCCATGGAGCTAGGCTCAACTAGAAAGAGATGAGCTCCTCATGTGCTCCAAAGTCCTGTAAACCATTCTTCCTCCTCAGGTTATTGTATAACAGACTTGCACCTCTTCTGTTGCATTATGGTTACATCCAAGAAGGGGACAAGATTTGAAACTTCAAACATTTTGCAGATATGCTAAAATGTTACTTGAGCAGCTATCCTACAATTTCACAAGTTTGGTTGAACCTATTCAGCCTCCACAAGAGAAGGCTGAGAGGGGATCTGGTGGCCGTTTACAAACTCACTGGGGGGACCAGTGGGAATTGG
>NW_017728997.1:49318325-49327414 GCF_001723915.1 Gavialis gangeticus | reverse complement strand
GAGAGAAGGTTCAGGCTGGACATCAGGAGACACTACTTTACCATTAAGGCTGCCAGGCTCTGGAATGGGCTCCCAAGTGAGGTGGTGCTCTCTCCTACCTTGGGGGTCTTCAAGAGGAAGCTGGACAGATATTTGGCTGGGGTAATATGACCCTGGCACCCATTCCTGCCCGGGGCAGGGGGTTGGACCTGATGATCTGTTTAGGTCCCTTCCGACCCTAAACACTATGATACTATGATTTAAATAAAATGCTGTTAGTAAGTAGGGAAGTTCAATAAATACTGTACACATTTTAAAGTATATTTGAAATTGAAACTGTAGAAGTCACAAATACCTTTTCATGGGCTTTCTAGAAAAAAGATATAAGCAGTTAAAGGACAAAATGATCCATCTTTCACCATAGGAACTGAAGATAATAACTTTTAATGAATACAGCAGCATTAGAATAAAACATTGAGACAGCATTGGCCATTGCTAAATGAATAGGGGAATAAGCTAAATGAATCTAGGAATCATTAATTTGATGCTTCAAATTCATTTTAACCAATAGTAGAGGAGTAGAAAATTAAGAAGGACCAAACTATACATCAGGAAAATTGTTTTGTGAAGATCATGTAAAAGAATACTGTGATAAAGATATTGTCTGATCTCTTTGATTACTAGAATAGGATAATCCTTAAGGGAAATAATTGTTTTAGTCAAGCATTTGATTCTGTATCATACAGTTTTTGTTAGAGAAATTAGACTGGAGTTGTTTGCAGTAGCTAAGGGACTGATTATTTGATATAATAAAATGTAACTGAGATCCGTGTGGTATCCTCTATCCTACGTCTTTTAAGTGCTCTGCAAGAATAAGAAAATGCACAAAATCATAACACAGTAAAATAATAAACATTACATTATGAAATAAAGAGGAAAGAAAAAATACAAGTAGCTCTACAGAAGGTATGGGAAATGGACAGAATCAAAATCTTTAATTTAAGAAGCCAATAATTAATATCTATGTGTAGGATAATTCCTGTTAATCCCCAATCTCAGATGTGATAATATTGAGAGAGATGGGGCAGCCTCATATCAAAAGTCAAAGAACTAAAAGTTCTTTTTTTATGTACCTCAACATTGGGTTTAAATCAATATCCCAGGTCCATTACAAATATGAGTTGGTAGGGCTCTGTATGGTACCTGATTTCATTCACATGTTGTAAATTTTGGGCTCAGTGAACATTCATTTCCTCCCCACCCCACCCCAAGGTAGACATACATAAATTGTACTAAGAGAAAATAATCTGCAATGATAGGTATTAGCAAAAATGACCTACAAAGAAAACTAAAAGCACATACTGTAATTTGGTAGCTGGGTCAGAGCTGGTGCAATATTGACACACTTTTTATATCTGCAGTCTCTCTGCTAAGTAGCATAAGTATTCTTAATTATACTAATAAAAAATAACAGGCTAAGTCATTGTCTTGCTCAGGCAAAATGTCTGTTGAAGTCAGCAGTGATTGCCAGCAGTAAAAACTTCAGGGCCAGGACTAATGTGACAAAGCTTGTGTAAAGGGGGAAAAAATAAGCGAGACATCAGGGAAAATAGATGATACAGTGGGATCAATACTATGAGTGCTCTTTTCCAGGAATGTTGATATATGTGTTGAACAATTAAGAATTAAGCAAGATAGCACTTGAGAATTGCAAGGGAGGTGCTAGCCTCACTTATTTAGGCAGCCTGACATTTCTCATTATAGGACCCTGCCAAACATGAGTGCCAGTATTGAACACGTGGCATGGCTGCCTCAAACTGTGTTTTGTTTTTGGTTTTTTTCATTTTTTTAAAATTATGTCAGCCTAAATGGTTCAGAAGTTTCCAAGAATCTGTGTGGGGGAGAAGATACCTTTGTCCATATCAAATTATAAACCTTTGAATAATCATAGTTCACACATGTAATAGAGACGTCTTGCATTTTAGATTCTGTTTCCACTGGGCGTGCTCCAGTCTGGGACTGAGAAGGGTTTCTCTGGCAATTATATCTCTGCATTGTTACAATAGAGTCTGGTCAGGCAGTCTCTGCTCTGTGCCCCTTCTGTATCCATTCAGTAGGGAGTTGGCTGATTTAAATGCAGAGGAGATGAGCTAGATTTGTTGGGGAAGTAGACTGGAGCAAGAAGCTTGGAGGTGTGTGGAACCTGGGACTAGAGTTTGGCAGGATGCAGGAAAAGAGGGAAACTGGGACTGGGAAGTGAGGTTGGGTGGCAAGGTGGGAGGACCAGAAGTGGGGATTGATATCCGATGAGATTAGTGACGGTGACTGAAAAGTGGTTGAACAAGAAGACAAGGAATGAACAAGGTGGGGCATGGGGGAAGGAGAAGAGGCATGAGGAGAGAAAGATCTGAGGAGAAGCATAGTGCAAAGGGCGGCTGAGATGGACTGAGTGAAGACTGAGACTTGAGCTGAGTATGGAGGTGGGAAATATGCTGAAATTGGGTAAGGTGCCTGAAGAGGGAAGTAGAGACAAGGGGCTAGTGGCATGAAGAACTTTGTGGAGCAAGGGAAGTGATTGAACTCTGTGGGTTTAAGGGCAAAATGACAGATTAGAGGACTGATGAAGGAGGTGAGATTGGTTAGTAAGGACACCAGAACAATGTTTTGAGGAGTGAAACTAGGACTTGCTGGTCAAAAAGACAGGGACTGACTAGATGGGGAAAATGGAACTAGGTGGGGCAGATAAGAGGGGGCCAGGCATAGGAAATGGGTAGAAGTGTCTGCTTGCCAGAGTCCATTCCACTCTGGAGCTTGGGAGCCCAGTGGAACCCAAGTCTGTGCATGTGCATTTGCACGCACGTGTGTGCACATGTTTACGCACACTATGCAACAAAGACCAGTCCATAGCAATAGAATGGGGATGCAGTGCCCTAAGACAGCAGTGCCCGGACTTTGCATCCCACAGGCTGGATGGGAAGTGCCAGGTTCAACCATGCTGTGGGGGAGGGGCCCAGCCTATGCCCAATCTGGCCACAAAGGTCATGGAAATTTGATAGTTGGGGAGGGGTGACAGTGGTCATTGCCACTGCTCCTCTGCTGCCAAATTGCCTGACCCATGGGGAGCCCAACTGGCTGGATGCCATGGCTCCGCGGGCTGAAATTGGCCAGTGAACTGGGGGTTCCACACCCCTATCCTACGAGATCTTTTCCAGTACTAATATTTTATTCATTTGGATTTTTTTTTACTGGTCCAGAGAAAAGATAATCCATGTAGGAAAACCTTGACAGAAGCCACAGACTGAAGTGTAGCTCCCCACTGTAACTGAGAATGCTTAGCAGTAAGTGTTCTGAGTTACAGTGATCTCCCAAACCAAACAGAAGTTCACTGTTGGTTCTAGGGGAGAGGGGAGCCTAGCTGCTGGCTGGAGCCTGCAGCTGGTTTCCCCTTGCAATGGCCCCTGCTCTCTCCCAGCTTGTCCCTGTTTCAGAATCGGAGGGGAAAAGGGGGTGGAAAAGGCGGGGGGGGAGGGGGCCTCCAATCCACCAGCCTAACCCTCCAGCGGGGCTGAAAAAATTCTAGACTGAACTCCCACCACTCCCTTTCCCCTTCCCATTCTGAAAACAGCTCAAGGCTGGCAGGCAGACAGACAGAAGTTACAAAAGATGCTCCGTTACAGAAAACATTGTTTTGAAATGTCTTCATCTCACCCCTCATGCAATGAGGGTTCAGATTTTTGCCTGATCGGCCATTTTTGAAGCTATCTGCAGCTGTGCACTTGTGTTTGGTCACTGCTATAGACCACTTTCTGTGGCCAGATCAGGCAAAAATTGTCACTTCTGTCTGTGCCCTAAATGACTAAATTAACTCCAAATGCTGTGCATAGAGTAGATCTGTATGCATTAGCAGCTGCTTTCACTACCATATTGGAGTACTTTGTATGGTGAATTACCCCAGATAATACCCCTCTAAGGAGAGGTGAATATTATTCCTGTTTTACAGAAGGAGAAACTGAAGTACAGAGGTGGTTATTTGCCCAAAGTCATACTGGAATTCCCCAACAGAGCGAGTAATAACCCAGATCTGAGTTGTAATATAGTATCTTAACAGCAAGACCATCTTCACTTGGAGTCAAAATATTAGTGAGTTTTGTTGGCTCATCCTCATACTTCTTGTTGTCAGTAGGTGTATCTTAAGCAACTGTCAGAGACGCTAGGGGTGTGATTCAGGGAAGGCTTTCCTAAAATATGTGCACCTATTAGGCATGCATAGTGAAATCTCCGTGTTTGTAGATGACACCAAAGTATTTCAGGTAGTCAAGTCCCAAGCTGATTAAGAGAAGCTGCAGAAAGATCCCACCAAGCTAAGTGAGTGGGCAAAAAATGGCAGATGAACTTCAGTGTTGACAAATGTAAGATAATGCATATGGGGAAAAATAATCTCAACTGCATGTATACAATACTTTCTCTGGAAAGAGACCTTGGAGTCATTGTAGATAGTTCTCTAAAAATGTCAACTTAAATGTGCAGTGGCAACCAAAGACCAAAAAAAGTTGGGGATCATAAAGAAGGGAATTGAAAACAAAAGACAACTTCATCATGCCATTATACAAATCCTTGGTGCACCCACACCTTGACTACTGTGTACAGTTCTATCCTCCACATCTCAAAAAAGATGTAGTAAAATTAAATAAGGTACAGAGAAGGGCAACCAAAATGGTCAAGGGCATGGATCAGTTGCCATACCAGGAGGCTAGGGTTCTAGATTGAACATTGGTCTGACCAAGTATGGTACTTATGTTTCTAAAATAGTAAACTGAGCACATCTACAGGAGATGTTTACTGCAGTCAGCTACTTAACTGTGTAGTAAATTTCTCAGCATCTACACATGCACCCTTATGAGGGCACATGAAACTACTACACTGCAGCAGGTTAGGACTTGTAAATACAAGTCCTAACCTGCTGCAGAGTTTTTTCGTGCACAGCAGCGCACACATAGACATTTTCTTGGCTGGCTGTGACAGAAGGTGCTTCAGTGCAGGGCTAGCCAACAGTCAGCCCTTGTGTTGAAGCACCCTCGTGCCCAAGCTAGCCACTCTGGAGCACATGGAGCCCTGTTGGAGCAGCCTGGTAGGCTAACCCCCACAGGTTCCCTGCCAGCCCAGGCTGCTCTGACAGAGCTCCACACACTGCACCAATAAACTCCAGGGCAATATGCTCTGGAGTTTTTTGCTCCCGGGCTCACATTCAAGCAGCATGCCCAGGAGCAAAAAACTCTGGAGCAATAAGCTCTGGAGTTTATTTGTATGCATTAATCACATGTGTAGATGTGCCCACTGTTCTCAAAATCTGGAGTCAAATTGGATGATAAATATTTCTTGCCTGTACCTGTGCCATCCAGTGACTTACAATAAAGCTGCTGCTTCCTTCCTCTGTTCCTGCTACTGTTTTAGATAAACTGTCCAGTAACGATTGCCAGTCAGACTTCTCTTTCTCCACTAACGCATGAAATGCTAATTGTCCTGTATTGGAAGTAAGCAGGGAAGAGGTTTCAGTTTTCACTCTCTCCTTCCTACTTACCATGAGACTTAAATAATGTTTTGGATGTCCCAACTAAATCAGAACCTCAGATAACTTGTTTCAGTTGTATGCAGATTCTTTTGCTTAGGATGGGGTCTCAAGTTGAACTTAACACTTAATAAGTTCAATTAAAACTTGAGCAGATGCTATTTAAGTAGGTTAGCACGTGTTCAGAGTTGGCCCTTTGGAGTTTTTTCCTTTCAGGTTATCTTCTAACACAGGGGTGGGCAAAATATGGTCCGAGGGCCAAATCTGGCCTGCCAGGCCATTCTATCTAGCCTGTGGGGCCCCTAAAATTTAGAAAATTAGTTTTTATCTGTCCCTGGCTGCCTGTCAAAGATGACAAGGCACCAGTGGCAGTAGGACCCAAGGTAAGCTGGCTGGAGCCCAGGAGAAGTGCTGGGAGGGGCTCCATCTGCTGCAGTGGGGGCTGTGGGCAATAAAGGGGCGAGAGAGAGAGCGAGCCACCCTTCCTCTCCACACATGCCACAATCCTCCCCGGCCACCCTCCCCCCGACACAGCCCCCAACAACATCTCAAGGAACAACCCAGAGAGAATCATGAGCAACTACAAGTCTATGGGGGCAAAGCTCAAGGAACTAGGAGCACAACTGGTCTTCTCCTCAATCCTCCCAGTTAGAGGCCGTGGTCATTGGATGGAGGAGTACGTTGAGGAACTCAGCTGAAGGCTTCAGAGATGTTGTCACCGTGTTGGTTTTGGATTTCTCGACCTTGACGTACAGTTCAACGGCACTGGTCTACATGCTAGAAACTGTATTAACTTCACGGGCAGAGGGAAGAAGCTCTTCTCTACGAGAATCGTCGACTTATTGAGGAGGGCTTTAAACTAGGCATGTCCGGGGCCAAGAGGGTAGATTCCACTGCTGTACACAAATCCTCTGGCCATGATGACTCAAGGGAGGACTTTCAAGTAGGAGACATTCAGATGAGTACCAACACCCTGAGGTACTTGAAGTAGGAGAGTAAACCTGAGGTGACTAGGGGTGAACTCGGGTTTCTTTATGGGAATGCCAGAAGCATGGGCAACAAACAGGACAAACTGGCACTCCTTCTGGCAGACGAGGAATTTGACCTCATTGGGGTGACAGAGACCTGGTGGGATGATGCATATGACTGGGCAGTGGACATTGAGGGCTGTAGGCTCTATAAGAAGGATTGGGTTGGGAAGAAGGGAGGAGGTGCGGCCCTCTATGTGAAAAAGCAGTACCTTTCTCTGCAGGTCATGTTTGATCACAAGGAGAGGTCCCTTGAGACCTTCTGGGTCAAGATACAAGGGGGTGCAGCAGAGGGAGACCTAATGGTAGGAGTATACTGTAGGACTCACTACCAAGAAGGGGAGAGTGATCAGGCATTCTCCAGGGAATTGCCTAAGGCAACCAGCACTAAAGACCTGATTGTCATGAGTGACTTCAACTACCTTGACATCTGTTGGGAGGACCATTTAGCTAGCTCCACCAGGTCAACCAACTTACTGGCAGCTATCAACGACCTCTTCTTGACAGAGGATGTAGAAGGACTGACTAGGGTAAAGCCACTCTGGATTTAGTGCTAACCAAAGGGGAAGACATGGTAGGTGACCTGAAAATTGGAGGTACTCTGGGCAACAGTAACCACAACCTGATTAGGTTCACCATCCACAGAAAGGCTGGGAATTCAGGCAGTAGAACAGAAGTCCTAGACTTCAGAAGGGCAGACTTTGTTAAACTCAGGAGTCTACTTAGAAAGGCCCTCTGTGACCAGCAACTAGATGATTTACGAGTTGAGGCTCAGTGGAGCTTCCTTAAGGGGGCAATTCTCACTGCTCAAAAAGAGGCCATCCCCACACGGTCAAAAAGCAGGAAAGGGGCCAAGAGACCCACTGGGCTCAACAGGGACATCAGGGAACTTTTGAATAAGAAAAAAGAAACATATAAACAATGGAAAAATGGTTTGGCTTCCAGAGAGGAGTACAATCATATGGCCAGGGTCTGCAGGTATGAGGCATGGATAGCCAAGGTAGGCGTGGGGATCAAGATGGCAACTGAAATAAAGGACAACAAAAAGTCCTACTATTGGTAGATACGGAGCAAGAAAAAAAAAAAAATCAAACCCCACTGTGGGACCCCTACTGCATTTGGGGGGGCAGCCCTCAGTTGATCCCTGTGAAAAGGCAGAGTTCCTAGATACTAGGGCTGTGCGAAATTTTGACAAGTGTTTTGTTTCAAAGCTGTTTTGATGCATTTCGAGCTTGAAACAGCAAAATCAAAATGAAACAAAAGCCTTTGAAACAGCTTTGAAACAAAGTTTCAAAATGTTTTGAGTTTTGAAGCAGCCTGGTGGCGGGAGGCTGTGGAGAGCCAGGGCTGTGCTCTGAGCGGCTCTGCCAGCTCCACAGAGCTCAGCCCAGCAGCAGAAGAAAGCAGGAGAGCCAGTGGTGGAGATGCTTGGAGCTCAGTCCTGACAAGCACAGCTGGGTGGCTGGAGGGGTATTGTAGCAAACCAGCTAACTGGTGGGGTATTAAGAAGCAACCACCACAGCTTTTTCAAGGGTAGGTAATGCCTAACAAACCTGGTGTCCTTTTATGACCAAGTAACTAACCAGCTAGACGAGGGACATGAGGTTGACATCATTTACCTAGACTTCACAAGGCCTTTGATACTGTTTCCCATGAGATCCTTTCAGTTAAGCTGGAGGGTAGTGGCCTAGACCAGTCTACAGTGAGGTGGATTGGCAATTGGCTCTGAGGCTGATCCCAGAGTGTTGTAATCAATGGGATGGCCTCATTCTGGAAGGCCATGTTTAGTGGTGTCCCCCAGGGATCAGTGCTTGGGCCCATGCTCTTTAACATCTTTATCAATGACTTGGATGAGGGGGTTTTAAAGCACAATGATTAAGTTTGCAGATGACACCAAGCTGTGGGAAAATGCGGGCACATCAGAGGATAGGGCAAGGATCCGAGATGACCTCGACAGACTGGTCCTATGGGCTGAACGCAATCAGATGAGGTTCAATAGGGACAAGTGCCAGGTCCTTCATCTGGGTACAAAAAACCTTCAGCACAACTATATGATGGGTGGTGGTACACTGGCTGGCACTGTATCTGAAAGGAACCTGGGGGTGACAATTGACCAGAAAATGAATATGAGCCAACACTGCAATGAAGTCACCAGCAGGGCAAATAAAACTCTGGTGTGCATCAGCTGATGTGTTGCCAGCAGATCCAGAGAGGTGCTCCTCCCCCTCTTTTCAGCATTGTTGAGGCCACAGCTGGTGTTCTGGGCACCGCACTTCAGGAAGGATGTGGATAAGCTCCAAAGGGCATAGAGAAGGGCTGTGGCGGGTGCAGAGATCCCACCTCAGGAGAACAGCTGGGTATTCATATCCTACTGCTATTTCCACCACGTGAGGCGGGCCAGTAGGGGGTGCTCCTGCGTTGAGCCGCCCACCTCCCTGCGCCCGACCACCTTCCAGGCTCCAAATGCCTCCCTAGGGGTGCCTTATGTCTGGCCGACCCCTCTCCCGGAGCACACT
>NW_017728997.1:49307089-49313325 GCF_001723915.1 Gavialis gangeticus | reverse complement strand
TTGTTCATGAGTTTTTGGGGGAGAGGGCCCTTTCCGATGTTTATGCTCCTCTGAGTCCCCCCCTCGTGGCTCCAGCCTCACCTTATGGCTGAAGAGACTGCCTTCTAGGCCGTCCCAACTTATATAGCCCCTGTGACCTCATTCACCTGGTCCAGTGGAGGTCAGCCCCAGTTGGCTGTCAGCCAACCAATTTGAAATGCATCACCTGTTACTGGGCAGATTCCAGCTCCCCAGGTAGATGCCCCTCACCCAGGTACCAGTCACGTAGGCAGAGGGAGCAGGTTTCCCCCCTCCCTCAGGAATGCAGCCAGCTCAAGTTACCTAAAGAGGCAGGCTGAGGGTGTGGTCTTCTCTCCTGGGCCCACCCTAATCAACTGGTCACAGCACAGAGATTTGGTCACAGTGTCACAGGGCAGAGATTTAAAACACATGCTTACAGGGCAGAGATTTTGGGGGAGAAACCAAGATGGCTTTCTGCCACAAGGGCCACCCATATGATTAGGGGCCTAAAGGATAGGCCCTATGAGGAGTGACTCTGGGAACTGGCTTTGTTCAGTCTGAGCAGAAGACTGAGAGGTGACTTGATAGCCACCTACAAGTATGTCAAGGATGAACATTAAGATCTAGGGGAGCAACTCTTCAGGGAGGATGAGGACCAACAGGCACAAGCTAATTGAGGAAAAATTAGGTTGGACATTAGAAAAAACTTGTTTTCCGTAAGGGTATCTAGAATCTGGAACACACTCCCAGCCGAGGTGGCGCAGTCACTATCCTTGGAGGTGTTCAAGAGGAAGCTGGACAAGCACCTGATTGAGCAAACTTGAGCCCAATAACCTCCTGCCCATAGCAGAGGACTGGACTTGATGTTCTTACAGGTCACTTCTGATCCTTTGATTCTATGAACCCCATACCCACCCACACCCCACAGATCCACACATACATACACACCCCACCCCCAACCCAATACACGCCCAGCTATCCATCCCCCCACATACCCTCCCCCACAGCTGACATACCCACAGTCCCGCACAAATCTATACCCCCACCCCCACAATGTACAAGAATAAGATTTCATTGTGAGCTGTTATACAATAACCTCTATGTACACTGCACAAAGACATAAATCAGGACAAAAATATTTTTTGACATATTAATGTAGTAGATGTTTGATTTTTAGAATGTAATTTGGTATTTTTCTGGTTCTGAGATTGCAAAACGCCTTACTGAAAGGAGTACTTCCGGGAGTAAAGGGAGGGACTTCTGGTGGCAAAGGTCAGGGGTTAGAGAGTGGGACTTCTGTTCCCAAGATGGTGATCGGGGGCAAGGCTCTTGTCAAGGGGTGGAGCTACCCATGCAGCCCTTGACAACTCGCCAAAACTCAGTAAGTGGCCCTCCACCTGAACTAATTGCCCGCCTCTGTTCTAACACATACTGACTTTAATAGGTCACAACATTCCAATGATCCACAGCTGTTGCAAGTGAACTTTGACACCTTTGGGTTTCTGGAGGGGTGTGTGATGGATGTAAGAAACATACTACATGCTGCTAGAAGAGTATAATGGCTGTGTTTTCATTAAAAAGGTCACTGTTGTGGCATTAACAACCTAGGGCATTTTCATACGTGGTCCTGGGATGGGAGGGAAGGGGTGCTTTAATTAGAGTGGCTCTGAAAGCCACTTTAATTTAAGGGACTAGAGTGTCTTGTGTATCAGAGTTCCTGCATGTCAAAATGGCAGCAGGGGAGCTTTATCTAAAGTTCATCAAATGAGCTTTAGTTAAAGCACCTGTGCCACCATTTTGGATGTGCAGGAATGCTGATGCATGAGATGCAGAGGCTGGCTGAAGCACAGTAATTACCACACTCCAACAGATTTGATTAATTGAGTCTGCTCCAAGTCACTGTAATTATGGCCTGTGTCCAGGCACCCCTAGTATCTGAAAAATACCAGAATAGCTCTGACAGCATTTGCACCAATGGCACGTAGAATCTGAACAAAGTGAAGACAGGTATTATGCTAGTAATGTGGGAACGGATGGTCTCACTATGAACCTTCAAAAAGAAAGGATACTGTTTAACTGTGCATGTGGGCCAAGTATGGGGTAGGGAGGTAAAACAACCTGGAATAGACCTGACAGATTAGCACAGTCATTCTTGTTGCATGGGGGGAGGGAGTTGTTTTTGTTTTGTTACTTTTACTTACGGATTAGACACCTTAAATGAGCAGGCACTTCAAACTATCCCAAATATTTAACCTCAGGGTTGAAACTAAGTAGGTATATTTATTATTGAGGGTAGTTTTCTATAGCCAATTTGTTGGCAGAACTATTAGTCTATAAACAAGAAAGATTGATATACAGGAGATTCTGGGAAGAGGTGGCAGTGATAATTATGCACAGGCTGAATACAGTGGTCTTTTAGGGGCAACCCAGTCCGGTGGCTCGCAGTAGCATGGAAAAGGGCACAGAATCAGACCAGGGTGGTAATTGTTGCCCAGGTGCCATGAGACATGAGAGAGACAGTGGCAGTAAGAGATCTGAATAGTCAAAAGTGTTGCTGATCATTTGCCTAAATGATATTATGCGTATTGCTCGACTTCGCATTTTGGCATGGGCATTTGATGAAACTGGTGGGTGAGGCTTGATCTCTGCCTTGTACCATATACATTAGGAAGCGTGTTTGCTTTTTGCTTTTTGGAGTTCTAGAGCTGTGGTTAGACATAGGGTCATAAGAGTTAGTTGCAAGAGCTAATTTGAGCAAAAATCAGACTCTGGCCATGTTCAGTGGAACTGAGCCTGATTATGATCCCCCCCCCCCCTTCCAAAAACAAGGGGATCACATTTTTGCTGAAGAAGGGAAAATACTTTTTATTAGAAAGAGGCCACAGGATATTCTTTTCAAAGAGCAAACATGAAAGCAAAGTCCTTCAGAAAGAGCCCTTGGTTCTGACAGGGTACTTAAATGACTCGAGAAGCAAATAAGAGAAATAAACATGCTCATTTTGGAAAGCAGCACTCTCCTAGAAGTGGAGTCATGTGTTTCTTGAAAACTAGATGCAGTACTTCCTCCTGTTAAGCTCCTGACAGTTCCTATGACATCTAGCTTTTCCATCGTGGGCTGATGACAAGCTTCCTTAGTGAAAGGAGGTAACTTCACAGGTAGCTTTTGGGTTCAGGAGAGTGTGTATTATCCATAACATTGCCTGCGTACAAGTGTGCTTTCTTGTGCAGCAAGCATGTTTTTGGTATTGTTTAAAGCTTTCTGTGCTGTAGGTAGACCAGTGTTATTTGTGCTCTGTAATGTGAATATGGATTATGGCAAGGAATGTCAATTTATGACTTTTATGAAGTCCCGTTTTTGGCAGAAATAGACTAGTGTTGAGAAGAGAGTTTGGTCTTCTGCATTCCACATATAGGTTCCTTTTGTGATAAATTGCTTCTAAAATATCTCCCTTAGAGCTGGATAAGGAATGGTTTTTAGGTCACAAAAGTTTTCACAATTTCCAAAATTTCCCCTTTCTGCCTGCAAACAAAGCCAAATTCTTTAGAAGCTTTTCATGAAAAATGAAAGAAGGACCCCTTGTTCCTCCCCCTCCCCCACAGAATACGCAGTAAACTGGGAGTAGGTGCATTCAGCTGCAAGACCAAGCTCCAAGTCCCTGTTTCAATGAGTAATTACTTAAACAAAACAGAACGGTCGCAGCAGAAAAGACTGAAACAGAACACATGTCAGAATAACCAACAGCCTCATGCCCTCCTAGGGTATGGGAGAGTGAGATCAAATCCCTGGTCTGAATTAGGTAGAACATGAATTTGAAGGTGGTATCCACATTCTACATTAGTGTCCAAACCACTGAGCACTATTGGCTGTCTGTGGATCATATTATTCCTCTCTCTGGTTTTTACCAGGACGTCCATCCTGAACCTGAAAAATCTTTTCTGTCAAAACTGGCAGGTATACCCCTGTGTGACATTTTGGTTTGGTTAATCTAACCTTAGTTTTGCAGGCAAAGGTGAGCCTACTTTTGGACATCTGTGAATTGTGGCAGAAGAAAAGACCCATTTTCATGTTTAGAAGAGCCAGGTTTTAGGAGAAAGTGAGGGTTAATTAATTTCTACTTTAAAAAGCTTTCAGATTCTTGAATGAGTGTTATCCAACCACTGCATTAATGCATAGGGGTATTACTAAATTACTGCAACGGCATTTTCTGCTGGACAGTACCAAGAGGGTTGATGGGTAAAGTGTTGGCTCTGGCCTGGTCTTCCAGGCTTAGATGATGATTACTGCCTAATGGCTTCTTTCTTTGACACCCCCAAACTCCCTTGACCTAGTGACCACTGCCCTAGGGGTTAGGGACAGAAGTTACACACAAACTGGTTTAAGTGAACAGAAACTGGTTTTAACCTGTAACAGAACAGAAGTTCAGTGCACATAAACCAGTTTCAAAAAGACCAAAACCAGTTTAAAATAAACCTGGTTGAATGTAGTATCAGACTTAACTGATTGAGGTCAAACAGGTTTATGAAACTTCCGTCCCAGACCGCTTCCTGGTTTAAATTAAATCTAAGTCCCCGAGCATGCTCTGCAGCCCTGGGCTGGGCTGTGTTTTGCTGTTTGCTTCGGTAGAGCAGGGCTGGCCCCATCCCTCTGATTTCCAGCTGGAGCAGGGGAAGCAGCATGGCCAGATGCCGGCTCCCCTAAGGCAAAGGGGACAGGGAAGAGGTTTATTCCCCTCTCCTTGCCCTGTCCCACCAGCATGGACCCCAGCTGGGGTCTGCCAGGCAAGGGTGCCGCAGTCTCTGCCAGACATTTCGCCTTGCTCGCTGCTTCATTGGCAGGCGGTGTGGCCAACTGCAGTGAGAGCGTGAAGCAAATGGAGATGGGGGAGGAGCGGGGAGTTAATTCCCCCCACTGTCCCCTGTGCCAGCGGCACACACCCCAGCCAAGGTCTGCCTGGCCAGGGCAGAGCAGCCCATGTCAGGGTCCACTGCCCCCCACATCGCTGCTGCAGGGCAGGGGTGGGGGCATGGCCAGCTGCTGACCCAGTATGGCCCCCTGAGGCGAAGGGGGCAGTGAGGGGATTTATTCCCCACCCCTTCACCCTGGGACCCCAGCCACAGTCTGCCTGCCCAGGACAGAGCCCTGTCAGGCATTTCCTCCCCCATAGCTGCTGGAAGACTGGGGGACATGGCTAGCCCCAGCAGGTAGCCTAAAGCAAATTGGCCAGGGAGGGGGTTTACCCCCTCCCTGTCCCACTGGCACAGATCTAAGCTGGGGTCTGCATGATCAGGGCACAGCAAGCCGTGGTGGGGTCATTTACCCCTTGCTGCTGCAGTGGCAGGGTTGGGGCCATGCCCAGATGCCGGCCTGCATAGCCCCCTGAGGAAAAGGGGGCAGGGAGGGGACTTATTCCCCCCTGGGGGACCACAGCTGGATCTGCCAGCCCTGACCGCCACCTCCAATGCTTGCTCCCTCCGCAGGGTGAGGGGCAGATAAACCCCCTCTCTGCCCCCTTCACTAGATGCCAGAGGAAGTGGGGAATAAACCTCCTCCCTGCCCCCTTGGCCTCAGGGGGACATGCTGGCTGGCCTCTGGCCACGCCCCCACCCCTGCCACTGGAGTGGCAAGGGTGGAGGGACCGTGATGGGGCAGCAGCCCCTGTCATGGTGTCCCGGAGAGTGCAAGCATCTTCTTGCTGGGGGGAAGGGGGTGCTGCGCTGCCACAGACAGTGTGAGGCAAGTAGCAGAAGTGGCACCTGGGGGGCTACAGCCACTCCAAAATTTGGCTTAGCCCCCACAGCTACCCCTCCGAGCCCCACCGCCCCTTGCCCTGTGGAGGCTGCAGTAGCTCTCCCCACTCTGCTCTAGCCTGCAATGCAGCCCCCCTGTTGGGAAGAGGCTTGCACTCCCCAGGACACCCTCCCCCTCACCAGTCTGGTGGCAGGGGTGGGGGCATGGCCAGACATCAGCCAGCATGGCCCCCTGAGGGAGCATTTATTGCCCCTTCCATCCCCTCTCCCTGTGGGCAGACCCTGGCTGGGGTCCCCTGGCCTGGTGCAAGTGGTGAAGGCTGTGGCCAGAGCTCAGGCCTCTTTCCAGCAGGGGGGCTGTGCTGTTGTGGGGGGGAGGCAGAGCTGCTGCAGTCTGTGCAGGGCAGGCAGGCAGCAGCAGCAGTGGCAGGGCTTGGAGGGGTGGCTTCAGGGGCTAAGCTGAATTTTGGGGCTATGGGGGCTAACCC
>NW_017728997.1:49304303-49306988 GCF_001723915.1 Gavialis gangeticus | reverse complement strand
CTGAATTTTGGGGCTATGGGGGCTAACCCATACCTCCCCAAGCCTCCCCTAGAGCCACCACTGCTGCCACTTGTCCCCCTCCCCTCCCCCCAGGCTGTGGCAGCTCTGCCCACACAGCTCCTGTCTGCAGTACAGCCCCCTCTCCCCCCCACCAGGAAGTGTTTTTTGCTCCCTGGGACACCATGACAGGGGCTACTGCCCTGTTGGGGTCCTTCCCCCCTCGCTGCTTCAGTGGCAGGGGTGGGGGTGTGGCCAGATGCTGGCCCATCCATCATGGTCCCCCGAGGTGAAGGGGGTAGGGAAGGGGGTTTATTCCCCCTCCCTCCCCAGGAACCCCGGGGTCTGCCTGGCCAGGGCAAACAGCGGAGGTGGCAGCCAAAACTGGCAGACTCTAGCTGTGGTCCCCCACTGGGAGAGAGGACAGAGGGAGGAAAAATCCCCTCCCTGCCTCTTTTGCCTTAAGGGGGCCATGCTGGCCAGCATCTGGCCACAGCCCAGGCAGTGGTGGTGGGGAAGCCATAGGTGCAGCATGGCTCTGTGTACCAGGTGCAGGGCACGACCCCTACAGCTTCCCTACTGCCATCTGCCTGCCTAGTGGCTGACCACAGTTCAGCGGCATGGGTGGTGCCTGTGAGTACAGTCAGGGCAGGCCCTACTGACAGCAACACTGGTGGGGAAGTTGCAAGGGTGATGCCTAGTGCCTGGCACATGGGGCCATGCTGTACCACTGCCAGGCAGGGGACCAGTGAGCAGGGTGTGCCCAGCTCAGCACCTGGCAGCCTGGAGGACACAGATAATAGGGCTCAGGGCTGAGGGGGTGAGCCCGCACTATGCGGGCTGCTGCAAGGGCCAGGGCTAGGGGCAGGGCCATCCTGGGTGCCACTCTCCAGTAGGTAGAGGAGGCCACCAGGCAGAGGCTTCTCTTTATGGAACTTTGCTCCTGGGCCTCTCCCCCCACCCCCAAATCAGGCCTTTGCTCTTGGGCTGTCCCAAGCGAAACGCAGTCCTGGCAGCTAGGAAAGCACAGCAGGATCACCCACTAGATGGGACAGGGGCTCTGGTGGTCCTGAGCCACAAGCAGGGGGGAAAGGCCAGGCACACCCTGGCTTGGGTCTCTGCAGCCCAGGGTGGGGGTTTAAACCCCTCCCCAGTCATGTTCAGTCTGTTGGGGCATGACCGCGCTCCCCTCAGTTCAGCTTCCCTCCACCTTGAAGTGAAGGGAAGGGTGCTGTAGCACCCCCAGCTTCTAGCCTGAGCCACTGCAGGCATGTGCCTCTGTTTCAGGAACTGATTTGGAAGTGTATTCACTTGCAAATCAGTTCAATCTACACAGGTTAGACTAACCTGCAAAGATTGAATCAATTCAGGCTCCAACTTTTGAATGTCTGTCCCTAGCCAGGGACACTAGGATTTCAGGGCACGTATATAATTTACCATTGCAAAGGGTCTTCCTGGAAGGACTTGTCTGTCTCACCTTTCCCCTCTTCATTTACCCCCAGATGAGAGTATTAGTGGTAGGGAAGCATTTAGTGGCAGGAACTGTGGTTTGCTATCTAATGCTAGTCCAGTGTTGCCCATGAGCATCCCTAGTTATTTTCTGACAGTAATAACCAGCCAGTTGTTAGTGTACCTAAGTTTAGGAGAAAAATACATTTTTTCCCTTTCACACACAAGCGGTTTTCTGACAGGGTGAGAATAAAGCAGCATATGCTCTCAGTCTGTTTAAAAATGGCAAAAATTTGGAAAAGGTGTGTGTGAATGTGTGGGTGTACATAAGTGTTGCCAGTATAAAGTAAAGAGGATTTTTATAGGGAGTAGAATACATGAGAGTTGAAAAGTGAATATACTTGCCACCATCCTTGAGATCCTGGCAGAAATCAGGCAGTGGGTAGGTACACTAGTTAGTCCTGTGGAGTGCTGCTTTAATCAGCACCTTTTCCCCCTTATCCATCTTGTCTCCACTCTGATCCTTCTCTTTCTGTCTCAGATGGAAAGAACTTCACTGCTGACCTCCTCCCCCAGCCACTACCTAGTGTGAAATGTTAGCTCAGCCATGCAGAGAGTCTCACAGCTGCACCACTTGGACAATCTGCCTCTCTGTTAACATGGTTTGAGTGTGATTGTGTTTCCCTGATTCTCTTGGTACACTGTATTCAGGGGAATGATACTGGATGGCACATCACTCCCATGGAATCATCACTTCAAAAAGTAATTAATAATTTCATGAAGCAACAGCTGCTTCTGCATCTCACATCATTAGCTTTAGAATTGGGCTGGGCAGATGACCAGAAAGGCTTTCTAGGGAGACACTCTGGTGTGTCCTCACGAACAGGAATGTGCATTTCCCTGGGGACAAATAGTAGTGGCACATATTTGTGCTTCTGCTAGTTGTTCCTGGGAACACCCCTGCGCATGCATTCTGGTGCATGACACTTTATCCCAGGGGGTAGGAGAGGCTGGGGCAAACTGGGGCCTCCCAGGGCTACAGTGGGGGTGAACTGGGTGTGCAGATCCTGACCACAAACCAGTGTGACTCTGGCTGGCCAGGCTCTCGTTTTGGACAGTGCAGGCTGCAGCCACGTGTGCCCCACTGATTTCTGGTGTATGTGTTGTGTGGTTTTTTCTACACTGGGATCTAATGTAAAAAAAAATGCCGCACTGCAAGCGAATACATGCATGTGGAAT
>NW_017728997.1:49291743-49299303 GCF_001723915.1 Gavialis gangeticus | reverse complement strand
AAACCAGTGTGACTCTGGCTGGCCAGGCTCTCGTTTTGGACAGTGCAGGCTGCAGCCACGTGTGCCCCACTGATTTCTGGTGTATGTGTTGTGTGGTTTTTTTTACACTGGGATCTAATGTAAAAAAAAATGCCGCACTGCAAGCGAATACATGCATGTGGAATGTGTGCAGTTTGTGGCATCACAGATGGGTTTGCAGGCCAGCAAACTGCACACGCACACTTGTGGGGATGCGCCCTCTGAGTAGAAATCTACTTATTTCTCCCTTCCTGCAATTCTCAAGTTTCCCTCTCCTCTCCCCATCTTCTCCTAAATGTGAGTTCTTCCAAACATATAGACTTACGGAAATAGAGCCAGCTGTTCAGTTTGACAGGCAGTCATCGCTGCAGGGAGGAAAGGAAAAAGGCAGTGCCCGGTGAGAGGCAGTCAGATATATTTCAGTTTGCTTAGAAAAAATTGGAAAGGGCTGAAACCCATATTAGCTTTATTGTTTCAACTTCTTGTTCTGCCATGTTTCCAATGTCTTCTTTTTCTTCCTGCTCTTTTGTCTCCACTGTAACATCAGTTTAATGGAGACATGCCCTTACACTTCCAAATATCCTTGGGATTTTCCTCTTCCTTCCCTTGTGTTTGTGGTTGTGAAGCAGGCATCCTAGCTGCAACACTACTGAGGAATAGTGAGATAATCCATTTAGGGACATTAAGGAGGCTCCCTTGATTATAGCAACCTACTTTCTTCTATTTGGGCTTTCATCCTTTCCTTCACACTCTTTAATATTGGGTCATAGGGACACAAGGAGTCATCCATAGCAATACCTTTCTGATTAATGCCTGAACATGTGGATCATGGATGTTGGAACAGATGGGGAAAACTCTGCTTTCCATTTCCTGCTCCATAGCATAACCTTAGCTAGGAGAGGTTTCTGAAGAATGTCAGAAGAATAGAAACTGGAATAATGTGAGGGGCAGCGTTAAAATAGTTACCTTCCCCTCGAGCTAGACAAAAAAAGACCAGTAGAAAATGAGGATGGAGGGCTGAAAGTCTTGCTGTATATCTGTAGTGTAGTGCATTGTCTCTTGACCCAGTGTGCTGAGATCCTTTTAAGGGTGTGCTGCAAGGTGCCATACAATATTAGCAGTTAGGTATGGAAACACCTACACAATTCAGAAAATAAACCCAGAGATTTCAAATAGGAATGCATAGCATCAAAACATTCTGACCTATTGTGGTCTTTTTAGATCTTCACAACAGAAGAATTGCTCTTTTATTTTTTTTGTGGTCAAAAAACCAAGTGTTGGGATTTTCTGAGGGGTGCCTTGAGTCTGAAAAAGTTAAGAACCACTGATGCAGGGGCTTGAAGAGCGTATGTTGTAATTCACAGTCAAAGTGCCAGATGGTGCTTCTAAACTGCTTCTGCTTCCTCTCATCCCTCCCCCACTAAGTGACTTAAAGTGTGAGAGAGCAGAGAAGCAGAGTGGGCAGCAAAAAGCAGATAATCAGGAGGGGAACAGCAGAGAATGTACAATAGAAGACAGCACTGAGGTGGACTAAGCAACTAGAGCAGGAGGCCAAGCAATGAAGGAGTCCTGGATCAGAGCAAACCTGGAAAGTTGTAACCTAACCAGCAAAGGAACCAGCTTCCCTGCTTCTGGATCCCTCCAGTCTTTCTTGAAGATTTCTAGGCCAGTACTTCAGGGACCAATTTCAAATGGTTTCATTCTCTGTGGAACTCATTAGCTGCAAGTAATGGCCTGCATTCTAATGCACAGACTTACTGAATGTGTTTAATGGTGTGGGGGGCACTGTTATAAGTCTGCCACCCCCTTTTTGCACCTGCTCAAGAGGCTGTAGGCTGGCAGAAGGGAAACCCGGTGGCCAGTGGTGAGAATTAAGTCACAGAGGCAGGATGCCTAGATGTTCTTGTAGGATTATAGTGTTCCTGCAGGGGAGGGCTCTTTGAGAGCTGCCAACAGCTAGAGCCTTTTAGGCCTAACAGCTAAGATACTTGAAGTGCTTGTCTGAGCAATAGTGTAAGAGCACTCATAACAAGGATGGTGTCAGGAGAAAGTTTGTAAGCCCGATTGAGACTTGGGTTTGGGAGAAGAATAATGGCCAATATTTGCTTAGGTTGATTAGAATCTGAGACCACTTAGAAAGAAAGTCTGTGTGGCTTACAACCACCCTAACTTTATGGAATATAGTGAATGCAATAGCTTTGAAACCCTAGCCTTTGTGAGGCAATTATGTTCAAGCACAAAGTCACCAACCCCACTTTATTGCAATGAAGAGTATAGGCTTAATAAGTGACATGGAGCAGTGAGGACTAGAGCAATGGTTCAGTGGATTATCTAAACTGATTTGAATATGGATTTAGATTCCAAATTGGGGGGCCCGTCTCCAACAGGGGATAGGCATGCAAAGGGTGCTTGAGAAATCTCGTCACTGTCAGATGAGCGAAGAAAGAGTTCCCTTTAGAGGTGTGTAGTAAGTTGACTTTGCTGACAAGGGCAGTTGCAACGGAGTTTATAAGGGAAGCCAAATTCTTCAGTCTTGTTTTGATCCTTAGTTCCACATATTTTGTAGATAATATATTTGAGTTGAAGTGTTGTTTGAATTATCGGAGTTGTTTTCCAGGCTGTGCTATCCTCAAAGGCAGTGCTGCAAAAGTCTTAGAAGGCTCTAAGCCTAAAAAAATTAGGTAAGGGGGAGAAGAGTCCTGAAGCTACTTAAAGATAATGCTAATCTAATATTAGAACTATATTGCAGTATATTTGACACCAAATACCATGTTAAGCTTATGTTAGAAGCCAGATGCCTGCCTCATTGAATGAAAATATCATGAGTAGAAATTATTTGGAAGCATGCTACAGCAAAAGCTGTGTTAACCAGCATGTTACTAACTGGAATACTCTTTTATCTGGCATGTGCATGAACTATTTCTTGAGCAGGGCCTGGGGGAGGGTGGTGGGGCAAGGCAGTGGCTCCCCTCTGCGGGTTGCACAGGTGCCTGCCAGCTGGCCGGCCTTGGGGTGTGGGGAGGAGTTTGCATGCAGCTGCCACCACTGTCCACCACCCCGTGCCACTGCATTAATTCTGATAACCAGAATTTTTAGATAACCAGCACCCTCCTTACCCCACTCATGCTGGATAGCAAAGCTTTTACTGTACATGCTTGTACATATTATTTTGATACCGCTTGGTGCACACCATCTTTTAAAATAAATATTTGCAAATTGTCTTGGAAATCTGAGCTTACTTCCAATTTTTGCAGTTTCTTCTTTCTTATCTTGATGCTACAAGTTAGTATAGGTTCTTATTGGCTTTCTAAATACCATACTTTCTAGGCTTAAGCGAGACTTTTATTTCCAGTAGCTAATTAGAAAGTCAACGTTGAGCCAGAATGAGGTATAGGGATTGGACTATACAGTGAAATCCGTGTTAACATTGACCTGCTACCCACCACAAGTGGTCCTGTGTCTACAGCCGCACCACCCAGGGCACACTTGATCTTCTCTTATCTCAGAAAGTAAGCAGGGTTGGACCTGGTTAGTCCTTGAATGGGAGACCACTTGTGAATACTGGATGCTGTAGACATGAGCTGGTATCCTATCCTGATAGCGAAATCTTACCTCTCACAAGAAAATCCTCATTTAAATTATATTCTTGTGACCATCTATTTCAAAAACCACTTATGGCTGTAAGTATTGGAATTTACTGTACAATTACCTATATGAAACTAAATCCTTTTTCTTTTTCCCTTTTTTTTATCTCTTGCTTTTGAGATTTTTTGTTCCTTTCAAGATTTTGTTTTGTTCCTTTCATGTGTATTAGCTTCCTTGGATCTAGGTGATGTGGAAAAGCAAGCACAGGAATAGTTTGGAGCGAATTATTTGTTTTCACCAAAATTATTCCTACAGTTAGTAAGATAGGCAATTTTTGTATGACTGCTATGTGCCACATGCATTTGGTTCCATTCTACTCTTTACACCTATTTTTGTCATATCTGCTTTGCTCCAGATCATCCTGTCCTGTTACTCTAATGTCTTATGCCTATGGTGAGCAGAACTGACACAGATGGATGTGATCTCCACTTTAAATAAGTACAGTCTAACACACTCACACAAAGCTTTTCAAATATATGCAGTACATCAGATGCCAGTATGGGTTCAAAGTGTTAGAGGAGCCTTACAAGTGCCACTGTTGAAATATTTTGTGAAAGAGTGAAACAAGAGACAGAATTAACATGTGACATCTTGCAGGAGTAAGTGGGTTAGTGCTATCCCAAATGTGGGCATTTCAATTGAATAAAAGCCAGAGACTCGCAAGGGGCAGCTGCTCTGTTAACTGAATTCCTATTATGTGGAGTACTGAACGACGAAACACCTCTCCTCTCAGTTTGTGAGATGCGATGGATTCCAGTGCCACCAAGTTATGGACAACATTTCCCTGCGTATCTCCTGGCATAGATTTCCCAGTGCCTCAAAAGAAAAGCAGATGGGTGAAGAGCACTTGGTTCAAGTGTAACCAAGGATAAAATGATGTGCTGTTAGCAGGAAAGAGGCGCTGTTTCAAGGAAGTGGCTGATAATCTATTGTTGCTATTGAATGGGAGCTTCAGATTGCAGATGGTCAAAACAGTGCTGAGTCGTAGGGTCATGCTAGGTTACTTGCTGTTTCTGGAATGGATTGTCCTTGTAGGAAGGAGTAATGGCTTCTTCAGCTGTCCAATAAACTTTTCTTTCTACTCAGAGATCTCTCGCCATGCATGAACATAATTGTGACTCAAAGGCCACAGTTTGAAAGCCACATTGTGCAGAAAAAGGAAAAAAAAATCAAGTCTTATTTATATTTACATGATTCTTTTTTTTGTTTGGTAGGTTAGAAATTACTAAGTGAGTTAGTGTGCAGGGAGATGACAACTGCCCCTAGCATGTTGGATGATATGTTAGAGAGTACAAAGAAGAGCATCGGTTAAGAAAATGCGGCAGCATCTGCTGGGAAGGGGCAGAGGTGTGGTGACAAGGGGTTGCCAGGAACACATAACTCCAGTGCTCTAGAGCAGTGGTTCTCAAACTTTTTTTTCTCGCGGACCACTTGAAAATTGCTGAGGGTCTCGGCAGACCACTTAATAAACTTTCTTTTGTTCTACAAATCAAAGCACACAACTCATATTTTAATATCAGTAGTCTTACCTTTCTAATGTGATGGATGTGCCTGTTTTTTTTAGCAAAGTCCTGGGAAGTTGGGTGTAATGTTTGTCAGCTTTAGCCTTGGGTCGCTTTTCTGCGGACCACCTCAATGGAGCTTGTGGACCACAGTTTGCAAACCTCTGCTTTACAGTTTACACTGCCTCTCAATAGCTGCCTAGGTGCAATTCAAGGAGCTGATTTTGACTTATGAGGTCCTAAATGGTATGAGCTCTATGTACCTAAAGGACTGCCTTCTCCCTTATGCTTTGTGATGCCTAAAGTCAGTGCAAATCACATCAGTACATCAAGTCCACTTGGCAAAAATATCTGGGAGGTTGTTCTTTGCAGTTGCTCCTCGGCTCTGGAGCGCTCTCTCCCTCTTGAGAATGTCAGAGCCTGAGCCTAGGCACTTCCAGAAATGCTGTAAGACCTTATTATTTGGGCAGGTGTTTACCAAACAAAGCTAAAATTAGCATGATGTTTAGGGAATCTCTGTTTTATCTTGATATTCGTATTGCCTTTTAAGTTGTTTTTGTTCTCTTGTTGCTCTCCTGCTTTGAAGTTATGCTTTCTTACTATAAGCTGCCCTAAGTCTTTGTTGGAAAGGTTAGCAAAATAAATTCATAAATAGACAAATAAAACACAGCAATCTGGGAGTGAAGAGTAGGGGTGTGTGAAGCGGGCCCTATTTGATTCGGATTTGGATTCAGCCTGAATCAGGGACAGTGATTTGACTTGTTGATTTGGATCACTGTCCCAGATTCAGTTCATCCAAATCTGAAACTGAAGAGTCGATGCTGATTCAGAAAACCAGCAATTCAGCCATAGACACAGCTTTAAAAAATTTTTCTACATACCTTGAGGTAGCAGGTGCGGCTTGTGATAGCTGCAATGCTGGGGCACATGGAGTGTCCCAAAGCAGCATGGGGGGCCCTCCACATGCTTGGTGGTGAACCCGGAAGCAGACCAGAACTACTTCTGGTCCGCTTCCGGGTCTGCCAGGAGCGCACTGGCCCCCTACCACCCCGCGCCTCCCCAATTCAGCAGTCAGCCACAGGGGGCCCCCAGATGTCCCCCCAGACCCAGGAGGTACCAGTCACTGAGCCGAGGGGATATGGGGGGCCCCCCCTGTGCACTTCCCAGTGGACCTGGAAGTGGACCAGAAGTGCTTCTTGTCCGCTTCCAGGGCTGCTGCCAAGCGCACTGGGAAGCCCCCTGTGCTTCTATGGGACACTTCATGTGCCCCAGTATCACAGCAATCATGAGCCCCTGCTACCTAGAGGTATGTTAAAAAAAAAAAAATTTAAAGCTGTTTCTACGTCCAAATCTTTCTGAATCTCTCCGAATCGATTCAGAGGGTTCCCATTCAATTCGGAGAGATTAAAGAGTCTCCAGATAGTATTCGGATTTGTAGATTTGGCCACCAAATTGGGCCGAATCGCTGCTGAATCAAATCAGGGACCGAAGCTTTGCGCAGCCCTAGTGAAGAGCATAAGCAACAATAAATGAGAATGGAGAGAATCCATGGTGTTTTGCAAAGTTCTTGGTTCATGTATCAAAAACTTGATCTAGTTTGTAAGATGAGGAGTTGCCAAAAAAAAAAAGCTGAAGTGAGGAGACATGATTCGAGTAATAGAAGAGGACACTGACTGTGGCAAGAGAATTTTGAATAGGCTGGTAAGCAGGCTGTGGAAGAGATTATTGTTATAATTAGAAAAACAAGAGATGACTAAGAGTATTACCATTGAGAATGGCTGGAAAGAGCAAGGGACAGTAAAATGTATCAAGAACATGTGTCCACACATGCCCCAAAAAGCTTCAGTGTATTGAGGAATGATGTCAGGTTCTGCCCTACAGAACTCAGATGACTTAATCTTCCTGATTGTAGACACACTTGCAAGAGCCATTGAACTCCCAGGGGCAACAAATACTCTACTTGAGCCACTTATGTTCGTGGTTAATAAGATTAGACATGTTGCTAATTTCTGTTTCTACCTTCCCCTGTTTAGTATTATCACCTCTATATTAATCCTGACAGGTTTTGTTAGAGGAGAGTCTAAAGAAGGAAATCTCTCATCTGTCTTTTCAGTGCTTTCTTTTGATTATACTTCCTTTTAGTATCCTTTTTCAGTGCTCTGTATCATGGTCACTGTCTGTCTGTCAGCATCACTGTCATAGTCTATCCTATATGGTTCCTTTACAACACTCAGACCCAACATATCTGTGCATTAAGCCATGTGGCTTATATCTGTCATGTTTGTTCTTATCCTGTCCCCAGGGAGATGTGTATGCAATTCCTTATTTTTTAATGATAGATAGATAGATAGATTTTTTGCTTGTGTGTGTGTGTGTGTGTGTGTGTGTGTGTGTG
>NW_017728997.1:49290673-49291698 GCF_001723915.1 Gavialis gangeticus | reverse complement strand
TGTGAGTATGTATCTGTCCTATATTATAAAAGCTTTTGTCTGTCTGTCCATAATGCTTTATTCGTGCTCTGGTTGGCTGACAAACAGCCAATCAGAGTGCAAAGAAGTGTTCTGACAGGTGGCAATGCACCGCCGTGATGGTGGAGACACAGGGAACAGAGCAGGGGGACAAGGCCAACGCAGCTGGCTTCATGCCCCTGCCCCTGCCCTGCTCCCTGGAGGCAACAGCAGCGGAGTGGATGGAACGAAGGGGAGGGGGCGAGGCCATCAGCACTGGCCTCACTCCCCCTGCCCTGCTCCCTGCAGGTAGTGATGATGGAGTGGAGGGTGGGGGGCAAGGCCACTGGAGCTGCCCTTGCCCATGTCCCTTGCTCCCTGGAGGTGATGATGGCAGCATGGTGGTGGGAGCGGGGTCAGGACACCATGGGGGGGTGAGGCCACTGGCACTGGCCTTGACCCGCCCCCCCCCCTTCCGTTATCACTGCCTGCAGGGCCGACCCGGTGGGGGGGGGGAGAAGTGGGCCTGATGCGGGAGGGAAAGAGCAGGTGCACCACAGCAGTAGCGGTGGGGGAAGGGGAGGAGTGGGCCCAGGCCTGATGGGGGGGGGGGGCGGGCCTGATGTGATGGTGGGGGGGAGCAGCAGGCCTGGCCTGACATGGCCCGATGCAGCAGCAGCTTGGGGAGGGGAGGAGTGGGCCTCCTCCTGCCCTGGGGCCCAGACCCTCTGCTCCCCCACCCTCCCCCACATTGGCCTGATGGGGGGAGGGGAGGAGTGGGCCCCGGCTTCAGGGGGGGAGGGGAGCAGCTGGCTTGCTGCGGCAGTGGAGGGGAGCCGTGGGCCTGGCCCAACACGGCAGCAGCAAGCTCCTCAAGCTCATGCAGAGCCCCCCATGCAGTAGGGGGCAGCGTGGATCCCCCCCACCTCATATCACCCGGTGACCCCCGGGACTTTTTTTTAAAGTACCAGGAGCTGGGATGGGTGGGCCACCATGGGGAGGGCTTGGGGAGTGGGGAGAGGGCTTGG
>NW_017728997.1:49283786-49290476 GCF_001723915.1 Gavialis gangeticus | reverse complement strand
TTCAGAGATTCAGCCACTGAATCGGGCTGAATCTCCTCCCAATTGAATCACCACCCGAAGCTTCGCACAGCCCTACTGCATTGCTCTATTCCTGTGGAAGGATGATAAGGATGTGAATAACTAAGCCCCTGTCATTTAAATCTTTATTATCAGGTTTTATAAGCTGTCAGTAGTGAGGTTTTTTTTTCTCCACATGACAAAATTTACTTCAGTTTCTAGAGTGGGACAGTAAGTGAAAAATCAACAGTGAAAACGTCCTTTTTCCAAATCAGTAATTTGTGATGGGGGAGAAGAGTGGATATGGAGTTACCGCTGAGATCATTTTGTTCAGAATCCCAGATTGCTGAATTCAGGCTCTTTTTTTTCTCTCCTGCAGTAAATATCCTTGGATAGCTTATCACGTGAGGTTAACTCGGATATGCTATCGTCAGAACAACAGGGGTCTGTCAGGCCAACTGTCCTGGATTTAGGTGGTACAGCTGTCTAGTTCACTATTCATTTCCCTTAGCTGATGGAGTCTGAATCCTGGCTTTGGTCATGTGGAAATGTGTTTAGTGATTGAGACAATCTAATTAATGCACATCACCAAAGAACTGGAGAAGACCAAAATTCCCCAGTGGCCAAAAATCAAACATAAAGCAGGAGAGCTGCAAGAGAAAATTTGTTGATTGCCTAGGAATTCAGCATCCAGTCTGCTGGTGGGTAGGAGGAGAGGTAAAGGAGTAGGCAATGACAACTGCTTGGGCACTGCCATTTGTTTCAGTTTGGCCAAAAGATCACAGTAAGGAGTTCTTGAAAGTTAGGAAAAAGGAAACAAAAAGTCAGTGGTTATTTATGATTTTTTAAAATAAATACAGTCATTCAAATAATACAGGAACCATTAGTGGGTAGCTCATATTCCACCTTACATTAATGTAATTTATATTGGTATGAAAGCTATCTGATACATTTATTTAGCCACTTTGCAAAGCAAGTATTAAACACTAAGTAATACATAGTACTAGCAAAAAATGAAAGCAGATAAGGCTTTTGAATGGTATATATGTTTGACATAAAAAGTAAACCTGAATAGTTGTGGCGCTGTACTTCAAATACAGAAAATGATCTTTTCATATTAAATATCATATATTAGCCCACTTGTTTGTGTCAGTATGAGTTATGGAGTTTGCATTAGTAAACAAAATGAGTGATTTGTTAAGTGTAGCTCAGTATTATTTTTATGAGAACCTGCTCTGTACTAACCTCGTGTGTAGAGGATTCTTCTGAAATGTATATGATGCTGCTGTTTTGCCATTTCAGTTGCCCTTGTCCCATCTTTGCTGATGTTATGAGAAGAGACAGTTGACCTTTGCAGAATGAATGGTTAGTTGCATGTGTAATTAGAGAGTTAATAGCAGTGTGTCCCATTTATTTACTTCAGTTTGTACAGTCATACTACTGGGCAACCAGGACATGATTTAGGAACCTTTTCAGTAAAATATAGTATAAAATACATCCAGTGTGCAATATTAGCCACCAGGGAAATCAGTTATAGAAGGACTTTGCAATATGTCCAGAAAGTTAGCAAATCATCTCTTGTCTAAATGTAAAGAGATCCTTCTGTTATGCTAAAAGTGGGGAAATAATGACATAATTTCTGTCCCTCTTGGTGTCTTCCTCCCTTCCTCCCAGTGGCATCCCATAGGTCTCCAGCACCCAGGGGCCAATGCCTGCATTTGCACCCCACTCCCCCACAAGATGATCCGAGCAGGGTGCGGGTCCCAAGCCAAATCAACCTGTGCAGGGCCCTGTCTCCCACCCCATGGCACTTCTGTGGGAGAATTAGCAGCATGGCACACTGGCTGTGGGGGGAGGGGCGGCGGCTGGATTGGCAAAAGAAGCCCACAACCCACCAGGTGGGTGGGTGGGCCACACATGAAATGTGGGAAATGCTGCGGCCACACACAAAGGCCATGGCCCCCTACCTCCCCCCTTGTCAATATGCTACTGCTGCCCCCAGAGCTGCTGATTTAATTTGGTGGTTACTGTCTACTAAGATATCCTTTAACTCAGGGGTGGGCAATTATTTTGGGTGGAGGGCCGCTTACTGAGTTTTGGCAAGCCATCAAGGGTCACAAGGATAGCCCTGCCACTTGACAGGTGTCCTGCCCCCTGGTTGCCATCTTGGGACCAGAAGTCTCACCTCCTAACCCCTGACCTTTGCTACTGGAAGTCCATCCCCTTGCCCCCACAGAAGTACACCTTTCAGCAAGGGTTTGCCATCTCAGAACCAGAAAAATATCAAATTATATTCTAAAATTCTAACATCTACTACAACATTCATTAATTTCATTTCAAAAAATATTTTTGTCCTGATTTACATGCATACATGTAGTGCACATACAGGTGATTGCACAATAATTTAAAATGAAGTCTTACTCTTGTATATTGGGGGAATGGGTATAGTTTTGTGGATGTGTAGATATGCTGGGGGGTGGGATTTATGGGGGTGGATAGGTGCGGGGGTGTATGTGGGGTGGGGGGAGTGTGTGTATGTGTGTGTGTGCGTATGTGTGTGTGTGCATATGGGGTATGAGTGGGTACGGGGTTTGTGGGGGGGTGTGAGTGTGTGGGTGGATGGTGGCTGGTAAGAGTTGTGGCATGTGTGGAGCAGGAGAATTTGCCCACAGCCCCCGTGGCAAGGAGACCTCCCCCTCCTCCCACCCCAGTGCTCCTCCAAGCCTGGGCTCCACACTCCTGCCACTCCTGGCCCCAGGATACCAGTGCTGCCCCATGCTCCCACTCACAGCCACTTCTCCCTCCATCTTTCACTGCTGCCCTTCTGCTGCTTCCCTGTCCCCCTCCCCAGCTCGCTGCTGTGGCACCACATCCCAGCTGCACAGCCAAGACCACAGGACACAGAAGGAGCTGCACTGACCCAGCCAGCACCGTATGGAGCCAGCCGAGAATTGCAGGGGCCAGGCCGACTTCTGCTGCATCCTGCGGTCCCAGTGCTGCAGCTGGGAACCACACAGTGCTGGAGCCACCAGTGGAGAGGTGGAGGGGAGTGGTGGCAGCGGCTGGCAGGAGGCGAGTGGGAGTGAGTGGGCGTGTAGATCTCAGTAACAGCTGAGCGGGAGTGCAGGGCTGCACAGAGCTCTGGAGCCAGGCCAGGCCACAACAGCAGGGAGATGGGGAGCTGGCTCAGCTCCAGAGCCCGTGCCAGCCCACAGTCCTGCCGCCCAACTCTGGGCCCCCACTGGCCCTGACCCTAGGACACCAGCGCAGGCCCTGCACTCCTGCCTGGCTGTTGCTGCACTCCCACATGCCCGCTCACTGCCCCTTGCCCCCCCAGCCAGCCATTCCACCACCACATGGTTCCCAGCTGCAGTGCTGGGACTGCAGCAGCTGGCTCAGCACAACCCTGAGGGCTGAGGCGATTGCCCATGGTCCTTCCCTGCCTCTCCCCCCAACCCTTCTTATCTGAATTTCCCTCCAGCGGAAGGAGGGAGGAACAGCCCCATGGTCCCAGGCCAGAACCCTCTGCTAGGGAGAGGCTTGCGGGGGGGACGGGACAGGGCTGGGCAGGCCTTGCTTCTGCAGTTGCTTGGTTTTTCAGTGGCTTCCCCTTGGTCCTACTGCCCCAGGCTCCTGTCATCTTTGACAGGCAGCCAGGGGCAAATAAATATTAATTTTCTAAATTTTTTTAGGGGCCCTGAGAGCCAAATAGAATGGTCTGGCAAGCCAAATCCAGCCCATGGGCAGTATTTTGCCCACCCATGCTTTAACTGGGCTACATCTGACCTTCCTGTGAGCAAAGGCTGAAAACAAGTGTATTTAAAATGTATTGTGTTTCTCTGCTTGTCTCTCATCTCCCTGAATTACCCATTATCAGTTTTCAGTTTCTTTTCTTTAAATGTGTGCTTTAAAACTTTCTTGTGGCAGACTGTCTCTAAGGCTTTGAGTATCAGCATGAAAGCAAGCTCAGAGTCTTATTCTGATGTCATATGCAAAAGTTCCTCTTTGTCCCTTTCACTCTAGCTCATACTGGCAGGACACCAAAAATCACAGTCCTGAGTTTTTGCTCTTTCAAGTGATTAGCTGAGCAAGAATCAAATGAATGAAGCAGAGGAGGGAGGAGGCAGGCTACCTTAGGCAAAGGAAAAAACTTGATTTCGTGCTGAAGTGCTGAGTAGGTTAAGTACAAAATAAGACTTGTCTTTTAAAACTCATTATAGCCTCCTAGACAATGTTCAGCTTTTTAATGGCTTTGTTCCTGTCTAGTGCTGATGAAAGGTGTAAGGCCACTCTTGAGACTGAACTTTGTGCACAAGTGTAGCACAGAAAGAAGCCGTGCAAGCTTTGCTGCTGTGCTGTGTTTTGTTGCTGGTTTGGACTGACTACCTCTGGGGCCAGCCATTCTGAGGAGTTCAAACAAGGGCCCCAATTAGTGCTGACTGCTGTTAGTAACTTTAGAAACATAGATGGACAACACCACTAGGAATGGGACTAATGATTTATTTCACATAGACTACCAGATATCTTTGATCACAAACACCCTACGCTGGATTTGAAGTAGAAATCTAAAAGCAGAAGTCTCTCTAATCCATCAGCAGTTCCCCCCTCCTCCATCTAGTCCACAGGTTAATTTTTAAATAGTTTGCATTCATGCAACAATTTCTTAAAAGAAAAAAAAGTACTTTCAGTGGGAAGAGCCCTTGTACATATATCCTGCTGGTTAGCTACTACAGCTGGTTCACATGTGTGTCTGCTGGAGCTCCATTTGCTGGCAGAGTTGATGCCAACCAGAAGTAAACATCTTGCTAAGTTCAGCTCTACCAGAAATGTAGCCCAAAGGGCTGCTTTCATCCTGTAGTGGAATGCTGGAAACCACATTAAGATCCTTTTTTTCTACTTCACTTGGGCAGATGCACAGAGCCTTTCTGAAAAAAAAATTATTCAAGAGCTGGATTTATTTTTCCTTTTCCCCACCTTTTAAGGGAAAGTATAGACACTTCTGCACCCACTGAATTTCTCTGTAGGAAAAAACAAGGAGATGCCCTGTCTTCCCTTCATCCATCTATCATTCCATTCCCTCCCCCACCTTCCACTTAAAATATGACATAGTGAGTGAAATGGAATCTCACTGACACTTGAGCTCCCCTGTGGAGTTTTCTGTTTTCAAGGTCAAACAGCTGTTAATGTTAAGAGCGAGCAGTAAAGCAAAATGCAAAATGGGATCCTCTTTGGGGAATCAATAGCGTTCCAAGAAAGACAGTGCTGTTTCTCTTATTGACTGGTATTAATCAATGGCCTTGTTTCCATTCTTTTCCATGCTGCACCTTTTAGTCATCAGAATTTGCCGTCTTTGCCCAAACCTTGACATTTGTCTCTCGAATTCATACAAATGTAATTTAACACAGTGATTGACAATGTGGAATTACGTGTGCCTTCACTGACATATATGTGCAGCCATCTTTTATTTTAAAAACTGCATGGTTTATCCTTTTTCCACTTTCACAAGGCACAAGTGGCCTTGCCAGTTTGTTCATATTCATTATATGTTAGAACAGCCATGCATGAATTTCCAAGTATAACAATGGAAATAGGGGAATGGCTGTAAGACAACATGATAAGGGCATGGTGGTAGATGGTGGAGGAAGGGGCAAAGAAAGGTGCAGTTGCAGGAGGAGGTGAAGCATTAACAGAAGCTGTATTAGTCACACAGAACTATGCAGGAATTTTGGGGTCATTAGCTACTTCTGAATAATGACTGAGTAAGGTGCTGCTCTGGAATGAATCATGGTAGTTAAAGCACATAAGCCTAGCCATGATACAGAGGCCCATTTGCCTTAATCCGCATTGTCTGCTAGTCCTAGAGCCCTCTTGTGACTCCGGTGAAAAAGTGAAGCTGAGGATGATGCCAGCTTCTGTTACAGGAGAAATTAGATGATGGGGATGGAAGTGAATAAGTGAATCTAGAAAGGTCCAGTGATGCTACTGTGGCAAAGTGCTTAATATAACTAGCTATGAGCCTGTTAGCTCTTTGGAATCATGAGAACATTAGAAAAAAGGTTTTTCTTGAAAGTCTGACCCTCTGGAGCAGATCAGGATGTAGGAATCAAACGAAATAGTCAAACTCTTGCCATGGTCACTCTTAACATCCAAGGATGAAAAAATCATGGGGAAGTCATTGCTTGTTGTTCTAAGCACTCTTTTCACCTGTGTCCACTGTGGTAACTTAGAGGAAAATATCAATTTCAGAGGAACCCAGAAAATCACTTGTATCTCAGCATAGATCTTTAAAAGCTATTTCTTGATAGATCAGCCCGGTAAACCTCCTGCTATCCATCCTTTTTACACAATGTTTGATCAATGCAAGAGCAATTACCAAGTATAGTTTCATAGTTTGTAGGGTCAGAAGGGACCTGAGCAGATCATCAAGTCTGACCCCTTACCATGGCAAGAAAGAGTACTGGGGTCGAACGACCCTGGCAAGGTGTTCATCCAGCCTCCTTTTAAAGACCCCCAGGGTAGGAGCCAGCACCACTTCTCTTGGAAGTTGGTTCCAGATCCTAGCCACCCTGACAGTGAAGTAGCACCTCCTGATGTCTAGCCTGAATCTTCCCTCTGCCAGCTTGTGACCGTTATTTCTTGTCACTCCTGGTAGCGTTCGGGGGAACAGGGACTCCCCCAATGCCTGCTGGTCCC
>NW_017728997.1:49281791-49283056 GCF_001723915.1 Gavialis gangeticus | reverse complement strand
TGACAGGACCTGCCTCTAATGAACCTGTGTTGGTTGCCCCTAAGCGTAATCTCCCCTGCTGGCCCTTCACGGACATGCACTAGGATAACTCTCTCAAAAAGCTTACCCAGGACCGAGGTAAGACTGACTGGCCTATAGCTTCCTGGGTCTTCCTTCCTCCCTTTTTTAAAAATGGGAACCACATTGGCCCTTTTCCAATCCTCTGGCACCTCACCAGAGCACCATGAGTGCTTGTAAAGCCGTATAGATATTGTACAACTTTTACGACTTCTTTTTATAATCAGAAATTTACCAAAAGAACCTCCTTAGAGCAGGCTTTCAGAGGAGGGCTTGCTAGCCAGAGAGATGGCGAGATGGCCAGGCAGGCTTACACAGAATGCCTCAGGGAAATGTTTAGTTTTTTCTCCACCTCCAGTAACTACAAGAGGAGCCTGTGCAAAAATGCCTACCCAATAAACTGTCGTTGTTCATTTTACATGTGCTGAATTTCTCCTTCTCCTTCTCCTGAGCCATCCTGGTTGCTGCAAAAACGTGTGGAGAGGGCAGATCATAAGGCCATTACTACTCTATGGATATTGAGAGATGTGCGGGCTCCTACTCTAACTCATGGCACTTTACATAAAGCACCATGAGTTAGAGCCGCCCCCCCCCCGAACCAACAGACCCTGTTGAGTTGAGAGGGTAAGGGTGGTACTCAAGCTCCACTTTGCAGCTGATTGAGCCTGAGGAGTCTGTCTGCAGCCTCTCTCCCCTAACCGCACCCCCCCCCAGCTCCATGGCTGTCTGCAGGAAGGTAGGGAAGATGGAGGAGGGGGAGCAAACTGCTGGCTGGGATTTGACCAGTCTGAGCTGGAGGAGAGGGGTTGGGCAGGGGGGTTGTGAGGCAGGGGGGCATCAATCCACCCATCCCTGTCCAGCTCAGGCTGGGCAAAGCCTAGCCACAGTTTGTTCCCCCTCCCCCACCCTCCATCCCTTCCTGCAGACAGCCTCAGTCTCATGACAGATTAAGCCTAGAGAACATAAGTTACCTAAGATGCACCAAAATGGAGTGCCTTCATCTGGTCCTTCATTTGATGAGGGTTAATTTGTTGTGTGATCAGCACTTTAATAGCACTCTACAGCCATGCACATGTCATGGTAGAGCTCCTTCAGGGGCTGATCATGCAAGAAATTTAACTTCTATTTGAGTGTTTTGCTCTGGCTTGTTTTGGTTTTTTTTTTTTGGGGGGGGGGGGGGGGGGGTGTTTTTTTTTTTTTTTTTTTTT
>NW_017728997.1:49246377-49281728 GCF_001723915.1 Gavialis gangeticus | reverse complement strand
TTCCTTCTCTGAGCCAATGGCAGCGTGAAACTTCCATTTCACTGATGTCTGCAAGGTTCCAAACAGAAATGGTGAAACCGCTCCCTTTCTGCATTTCAGTCTGGTCTTATTTGGCAGCAGGAAGTGCTCAGAGCTGTCTGCAGACTCAGACAACACAATCCCTGTTTACAGCATGTGCTAATATGGAACATTTTCTTTGCATCCATGAGCATCTACATTTTACACATTGCTTAAAAACACGAGCTAGATGCTGAAGAAGTTGTCTCTGCCCCCTGCACTTGCCGAAGACTTCCATCCTGGCTCAAATGAGTGGCTTTTTTAGGCCTAAGGTAAAATTATGACTTTTTTCCTGTTAGGTTTAACAGCAAAAATTATAGCACTTCTACCAAAAACAGTGAAAGCAAATGTAAATCAAGTGCCCCCTGAAATGTGAATTACATCTCCATGCTTCGAATCTTGATTTTGTACCCCCTTTCTCTCCTTCTCCCTCCAGTTGTCATATCGTCACTTACATGGTCAAGTTTGGCACTAGAGAATACAACTGGGCTGGGCTGCTGGCCCGAAGTGGGGAAAGGAGAAGGTATATCAATCATTTTGTGTCGAGATGCCTTGCAAAGGCTTTGTGAGAAGGTGAGGGTTGGACTCTATTCAATAGTTTCTTTACTTATTTAGTACAGAGATAAAAAAAATAAGCCTTCTGCATACTATATATGAACACAAAGATACGTAACTGCTTATCCAGCTAATCTTAGTAATGCAGTAGAGTAGAGGCATAGAAAAGGTGAGATTGACTTGAGGTAGTGTTGTCAGAAATGGCCCATATAATGGTGCTAATCTAGTAATATCTATGCAATAAAGCAGAGTAAACCCTATAAAACTGTACAAAGTGTTGTAGTTAAAGTGGGCCAGCCTTGAGGCTGTTTCAGCTTTGTTATTTCACATGTGGTTCAATGAGATTTTAATTAGATCTTTTAGGCAACAGCCCAGACTGGGAAAGGCAGGGGGGAAAATGCACATAGACAGGCCCAGTGAGCTACAGCATAGTGGTAGTTAACAAAAAATAGGCTGAATGGACTGATGACTGAAAGAAGTAAAGCCACTGCATTTGGACTTCCTTATGGGCTTTCTATCCAAATTGGATCAGTCTCATCTTTCAGAAAACTGTTGGTGATGGAAACCAGGCTATATTGAGGTTGGTGGGTAGATGGATTTAAAGGGTGAGCTCAGGTCACAGAATAAATGGTTTTGTCCGTTGTGGACTGGTGTAGGGAGACTGAATTCAGAAAGAATGTTACAGTTCTTGTCTTCCTGAGCTACTGAATCTGGCATTGTGTGAAGGTTTTGAATCTTTAAAACAAAGCTGGGGAGCCCTAGAGACCGCTGTGCTCAGTAGGATCCCTAGCCATTTAACTAAAAAGTTGCACCCTTAGAAGACACTGAGCCCGCTCTTCAGCTGCTTTGAGGCAGCTTTCTACCAGCTCTAGTTGCACAAACCTTCCTGAAAGCTGATTAGTCAATGGAGGTTCCCTTGTGTCTGGGTTAGTGGTTATCAACCTTTTTAGACAGAAAGCATCCCTTGTGAGATTTGAGGCAACGCCCGAAAAATGCTAACTCTTCATTTTCACTATTTTTCACTAAAAAATAATAGAGCAAATCTTCTGTTGCAGAGAACTCAGAATGTTCTCGACACTTTGGATTCCTACTTGAAATCTCTGGGTTTATCATGTGAATCGTGGGGTGGTGTCTGCACACCTAACAATATTAATATTGTGCGTCACCCCACGTCACCAGTTTCATGATACACCGGGGTGCTACAGCACTCTTGTTGAGAATCACTGGTCTAAAGGAATCCCTAAGTAATGCAGAGATGCAATATCCACTTGTTTTCCAGCCATCTCCCTGCACCCAAGACAGCAGATATAGCCAGAAGAAAAAGGGACATGGCATTCTTCATCTAGCAATCTCAAAGCACTGTCAGGTACTTAAGTGATTAGGCACAATGGTGTCTTTTTGAGGCAGTTAACTATCAACATCCCCATTTTAAGGAAGCAAAAAGTGAAAAGAAAAGCTATTTCACTTGTTTTGCTTAAATGGCACACAGCCAAGTAACTGCAGCTTCTGGCTGCATGCACAGTTTGTGGTTCAGCTCTGCACATGGAAGCATGCATGTGTCCACTGAGTGTGTGAGATGTTGTTGTCTGTGGACTAATCGTGTAGCAATGATGTTGTGGCCTATTTATTTGAAAACTTTTTTCTGGGGTTCTCTCCCACTCCGTGGAATCTACTTTTCAAGTTGTCATTGTCCACAAGTTTCTGGACATCGCCATCTCTTTTGAAGCACTGCAAGTCCTCAGGTCTTGCATTAGTCATTCTCACTCCATCATCTTGGGTCTTCATTTCTTTCTCCTGCCTGCAATCTCTTGGCCTGAATTTTCATTTCCAACACACTCTTCAAACTTTCTGGTTACATACCCAAGCTGCTCCAGTCAGCTCTTGCTCCATTTTCCTTTATTGAGATCACCTTTGCTTCTTGCTGCACCACTTTGTTTGTTTTTTTTTTTAAATGGTCCTTTTTGCTAGTTCTCTAAATCCACCTCAGCATCCTTGCCGTCATCACCCTCATCATGGACAACATTTGTTTCTTCACAGTTCAACGCTCTAAGCCAGGAGTGTCAAAACTTGCCTGGGAGCCCCCATACTGGATCTGGATTCTGAGTAGTCTGATAGGCCACATTTGAACCCACCTCTGGGGAACAAATGAACAGCAGCAGCAGTGCAGGAGTTATTGCAGCTGTTGCTTGTTCTTCTCCTACTGAAATGCATCCTTGGGGGGTTTCTATGCTCCCAGTTTTGGCAGTAAGACCCACCCTTGAATTTTCCGCCCCTTCATGTTCTATGTGGGCCATATGCAGCCTGTAGGCCATATCCTTGACACCCCTGCTCTAATACAGACAGTTACACTGGGCTTTATCACAGTCTTCTAGATTTTTCCCTTTGAGTGAATTGGCATTTTCTTGTTTATTGACAATGTTTAATGTGACATTATCACAGTTAATTTGAGTGGACATTGTGATGGGTCATTTTTTTCCACTGTTTCCTTTCATGAACTGGGTAGCATTGTATGTAGATTGAATTGCATTGTTTTTCAATTATAATTAATACTTAGGAACACAGGAAGCCCAACCAAGTTCAGGTCTTCATTTTGCAAGATGCTCTGCAGATACTCAATCCAGAGGGTCCTCGTCCCTGAGTTCATGATTCCTAAATAGATAAAATGGACAGAAAGGTTGCTTGCAAGGAGGAAGGGAACAAATAGTTAAGTGCCCTTGAACTCCCAGTATTCAGTGCATACAGTTATTTCTTGCAAATAACTGGCATTAGATTTGGCTCCCACCGTTAATTTTTTTTAGTAAAGTGTGCATTTGTGGATGATTGAGTAGAAGGATAATATAAGAAAATGCCTGCACGTCTTGGGATTGTTGTTGCCGTTGCTATTAGGAGATGTATTTCTTGTTGTGCAGAGCTCCTGATGGTCTGGAAAGCTAATCTCTAACCTACATTCTAAAGGGGTTAGTGCCTTAAAATAAACAGCCACTGCATGCAGTAGAGAATGAAGCATAACCATCTAGACAGCAACCCTGGGAATGTCTGAGGTTTGAATAATATTTAGGGAGCCCACTCAAAGTCACTGGACTTTTTTATTTTTAAATTTCACTATGCATTAAGGCCCTGCGGTACACCTGTGACAGCTGGAATCAGGGGGTGGGGAGGAGAAGGTTAACTCTTTCAGGGTTACCCTACTTCTTAATTCACACTATCCGTTATCTCCATTATAGGTAAACTGTAGAGCAGTGCGTTCTGATCACTGTTGTTAGCTGCTGATGCTTAAGTCTTAGATCCCAAAAACTGTGTATATTCTTAATTAGAGGTATAAGGTGAGGGATGGAAGATAAGTTATCTATGTTCCATCTCTCACTTCTTTCACTTGCCATACCAGCTGCAGAATGAGACTCCCTCCCTCTGTTCCTGTTTACTCTAACAGGTGAGCAGCATCACGTTATCTTCATACCTGACCAGCTCCACTATGTGCTATACTATGAAATCTCTTCCCACAACAGCTGTTACTACTGCTTCTCAATATGTGTTACATAGCAGTGAAGAACAGTTAGTCCCTAGCAGAGCAGACAGTTTAAGACTCTTTGCCCAAGAGTCCCTGCACCCACCTTCCATGACCCATCTCCAAACCCAGCAAACAGTGCTCCGCTCTGTATTGCCAGGAAGCTGGTTAGATCTAATAGTGCAAAACCCCTTGGTATGGGCCAGTAGCTAAGGAGAGTTGAGCCACAGAAGGCAACCAAGGAGGGTCACCGCTCTCACCTAGGAATTAACAAGTAGTTGCAGTTAATTACAGAAAATTTAGCCAGAATGACTTAGACTGATTATGTTGCATTCTCCTATCTCCTTACAGCTTCTGTATGACAGCCCAAAAGCCCGACAGGAGGTGGAGTATCACTGGCGAGCTTCAGGGTGTCTGCACATTGTCCACATTCTAGATGTTTATGAGAACATACATCATGGGAAAAGATGCCTTCTCATCATAATGGAATGGTATAGAGCCTTGTTCTCTCTCTGTAAGACTTACAGGAAAACCTACAACTTCTCCAGCCAGCCTTGTCTGAAGGAAGAGCAAGGACAGCAACCACAAAACTATGCTTCCTCTGCACTCAGAGACAAGTATCATTATAGACATATGGGTACAATTGGTGACATTTTTTCCCCAAATGTCTGTCTGTTGAAATATGATACTGGCTCCCACCCTGAGGCTAGTGTAGTCCTGACAGGGTCCTGATAGAGCCACCATTTTTTACCCTATTTTTTCCCATCATCCCGATCTCCTAGGTGCCACACATGTGATGTTTTCTCTCCACGGGAAGCGTGAGTTCCTTGCATGAATTTTGTCTGTGTACTTCAACTCCAAACCTTAAACAGAATTTTTACAGCATGGTAACACCACAAGGATTGCTACCAGTCTTCCTGCATCATCAGCTGACTTGCCACTGCTGCCCTTCCAATAGTAACAAGGGACAGGTCTCTAGTGTCTGTGATTCTGCTTTCTTGGAAGGGCCTTGCTGTCTCCTAAATCACAGGCCTCCAAACTCCTCCTTTTGACTCTGTATTCTATTTAATTTAGAGACAGATGTTAGTCTGCCTCTATCCAATTGGAGCACATATAAGGTTCACAGGGAGGGCCATTCCCTCACTCACTTGATCCATGGCAGCCACAGGCCCATTCAAATACAAGGATACCCATTCTGATGCTGATTTGGTCTCTCCTGCTCATCTGAGTTTGTTCTATATGCCTTCTCTGTTTCAGCATGGAGGGAGGGGAGCTGTTCAATAGGATCCAGGAACGAGGAGACCAAGCTTTCACAGAGAGAGGTAGGATGCCCTGAGTGTAAGTCAAAGTTGCAAGGCTTTTTTCCGCTCCCTTCCCACTCAAAACAAACGGGAAATGTTTGCTTAGTTGCAGATGGAATTTTCTTGTGTTTCCTACTGTTTTAAATTTCTATTTGCCTCTTTTTGAAAAAATTAGCATTAAAGGAAATGGGATGAGAATGAGGAACTACCAGAATTGGCTAGATTCAGGTATAAGATGGTAAGTCTGTATGAAAACTTCTTAACCAAGATCCTGCAGCCTCCTCTGATGTTCTAGTCTCTGGCCCTGTGCCAGAACATCTTTATCCTGATATTTGCCTGTGACTTCAGTTCCCAGACCTCCCTTGAGTAATGTCAGTTGTACTCAACTATGTCGTGAGTAGATGGTTATAACAAACATACTGCATTTCATATAGTCTCTCTTACGTAAAGACCTTAATGCACTGTTGGAAAGGTAGGTGTTAATATCTACATTCTATAGACAGGCATGCCCAAGGTAGCAAGAGAGACTGTCGCATGTAAAATCCCACAATGAGTTAGTGAGAGGGCTTGGAATAGAACATCCTTGTTACTATTTAGCATCATTAATATTTATTTATTTGTACAGTGCCACCAATGTACTTGACTGAAAAATTCTGCTTGCCCAATCAGAACTGGAAAGAGCTTATTTTTATTGGAGAGTGAACTATTAGTGTTTTTCATTACCATCCTCACAAAATCAGTTGGTTGTTGGAATTTATATCCAGATTTGCAAAACATCATAATAATTTATGAGGCTGGTATAGAGGCCAGGTTTCCAAAATCACAGTTCCCTACTCAATGATGATTCCTTTAAGAGGCATGAAAATTCATGTGGGGCGCCTGAACTGGATGCAGTCCATACTGCAGTGTTAGACACAATACTCCAGAGGGAAAAACTAATGCTTTGGTTATAAATAGCCCTCTCTTGGTAACTATGTCATTTTATGCATCATATACATAGTGAGTAATCTCCCACATACTTCCAGTTCTCAAAATCATTTAGGCACTCTGGTATTAGTAGTAATGCTCTTGCTGTAGAGGGACAGTCCAAGATCAACCAAAATCCAGATCCTATTCCACTATTGGGCATCTAAGGAGAGTTAGAAGCCTAAATGTGACTTCCACTCTGTTCAAGTCCCTGAAAATCCATTAAAATTTCTATTTGTAGCATCCTGCAATCTTACCTTTTTAAGATTGAGTCACAAAAAAGCAGCCAGGGGGAAGAGGATGCATCCACCTTCTTTATAAACAGTTTTCAGAGACTGGGGCAGGGTGGAATGGAACTTCACTTGGACCCCTAAGTCCACTTGCCTGCCTAGTAGTAAAGTAGAATCTGGCACCGGCTGGAAGAAAGCTCTCGAACCAGTGCTCAGGGCCTTAGAGAGAGTAAAGCCTTGCGCGGTGTTTTTTTTTTTTTTCAATCTCAACTTTCTAACAAGGTGTACGTTTCCTTCCTCTGATTGTTGCTGCCTGCCAGAGTAGTTTTAGCCCTCAGGTAAACCAAATGCTGTATCAGGCCACATGTGTATCTCCTCCAGACAAAAGCTCTTGCCCACACTCCTTTATAACCAAGGTGGTGTATAAAAGCTAGGCTCTCCTGGTAATAGTAGGATGAGCTTTGTATTCTCCCATGCCCACCAAAACTGCATCATTTCACTGATTCTCTCATCCACGCAAGGAAAAGGAACCAAGTTAAAGATACTAACTCTGGTCTCTGGAGAATGCAAATTTTTTTGGCCTGCTGGTATTTCTGTAGGTTTATGGTTTTAAGACTACGTGGACCTATTAAAATGGGAACACTCAACAGATGCGTTCGTTTAGGCCATTCCAGTAAAAAAAACCTTGGTAAAAAGAGGCTGCTGCCAAAACCAGCACCTGTGAAATCACCACTCACTACTTCCTCTACAATAAACCTTCAGATAAAGCAAAGGGAAAAGACACCAGTCCTTTTGGCTGAAATGAACTCCTATATAAAAGCCTTCTGATTGTTGCAATTAGATGAACTGTACAGTGTTCCCCTTCAGAAATGCTGGTGCTAAGGGACAATGCACTGACCACTAGAATTTCCTTCAGGAGCGTGCATCAAGTTCAGAAACTAAAATTAAAAATGTACCAAAAAAGACAGTAGAATAGCTTTGAAGAGTGAAATTGCTAATTGTTGTTGATTTATACGTGAGTAAATACTGTTAAGGCAGGTGAGAAATGAAGATATAACCCACCATGAAATGTTTCTCTTGCCTCCAGAACTAGCACTGCGTTGCTTGTTAAACTCTGCTGGACAATCCAAAAATATACTCCAGGTTCCTTATTGAGGTTCTCCTTACCCATAGTCTTGCGCATTGCTCCGTCCTCATGCTCTGCCTGTGCTACTCTGTTCTGTTGAGCAAGAAAAGCACTAATTTAGAAGTACGTAAGCAGCAGGAGTCTCAACTGTTTGGGTACTGTGCCTGCTCACAAGAAGGGTTGAGCAGCTGGGGAATTGTGGGGTATGGTTGCCTGCAAAACCAAAACACAGCTGTTAAACCTAAAATTAGCCCTTCCAGCCTTGACACTAACCTTGTATACAGACAAGCTGTTTGTAAGTCAGAAGCATTCCCAAGCATGTCTCTGAGCTACAGTGGGAATGTTAAAGTGACCTTTCTCTAAAATTATATTTATAGAGGCCTCTGAAATAATGAAAGACATCGGAACAGCCATCCAGTATCTGCATGCAATGAACATTGCCCATAGAGATGTCAAGGTGAGGCCTGAAAGTGCCTGGGCAGAGAAGAGAGATTAAACTAAAAATAAATAAACAATGATAATTTTTATAGAAATTATGAGTACAGTAAGGTGATCAGAGCATTCTGTTTCACTGTCTGTGTGGGAAGGGTTCATGCCAACTTGGTTCAAGGTCAGAAATATCCACCTTTACCAAAGTTAATGGTTTATCAGTGTCCATATGAATAAACCCCCCTAGATAAGACACTTATCAAAGGGACACTATCAATGGGCAGTCATATTGTATTAAGTTTCTATAGTCTCTGCCACTTTTTTGTTGTTTCAGAATATTATATTTCTTTTAAAAAATAAAAGAATCCAAAGAGAAATAAGCAGATTCCTCTCTGTTGGCCAAGGAAAGTGAAGCCAGTTCTACAAAATGTTATGAAATGCATAGAATAAACTGAGCGAGAGAAAGATTTATTTGCTCTTTCCTTCACAAAGACTTTAGTGTTGTACCGTAAATAAAATGAAATTGTATTTCTTTCTGAATAGTTTTAAAGTTGATTGTGTCCTTGTAAGTGTGTTATATAGAACCACCATTTAAAACCAGGATTATCTTGAAAGATTGGAGTGTTTTTGATTCTTGGGTATTGCTAGTACCTGGTGACTTGTGGCACAAAACTAAAGAAAGTCATTCTAGAAAGGAAGTATGAATTTGAGACCCTGACTTAACATGCTGGTGAGAACCTCAGGCCAGTCCAGAGAAGCAAAAATGTCTGGCCTGCATGGAGTACATGCCTGCAAGATCAGGTATCATTGCACTTGATCAAGAAATCTTTTAGGCTGTTTAGGATATCACTGACCATTTAGCCTCCATCAGCATCACTGATAATGTCTCAGCCCCATTCAGTAGTGAACATACAGCTTGATCTGAAATAGACATTTGACACACTTAAACCATTTCTGCACTAGGCTGTCACATACATATGGTGTGAAGTCTATTTAGCCCCTACTATATCTATTTGGCGTTAGTTAGTATAGTGGCATTACTTGGCGGTATTGCAGGCTGAGCTCTAAGAGGGTCAGGTTATAAATGCAACTGTTCAAATGTCTACAGTTTTGTGCTTTCAATATTCAGTCAAGAGGAGGATGGATATCTCCTTTTACACTGCCATGCAGAACTGAATTCTGGTACAAGCTAATATTTATCAGCAGATCTGATGGGAGAGACTTGGCAGTGGTGGGTAGTGTTGAAGTGGGTGGCAGCATGGATAAGTTAGAGCTATAGTTCACTAGTATTTATTCTGGAAAACCTTCTCTAATGTTTCCCTTATCCTTTTCTTTTGGTGTTGCTGCAGCCTGAAAACCTGCTTTACACATCTAAAGAAAAAGACGCAGTACTCAAGCTCACAGACTTTGGGTTTGCCAAAGAAACTACCATACAGAATGCACTGCAGACCCCCTGTTACACTCCATATTATGTTGGTAAGTCTTTTGAATTGCCTTTGTCCACACACAATCCTGGGAATGAGCCTGAGGACCTGGGAAAATCTCCATTTTCTATAGATTGCCTTTTTTCTTCCACCTGAATAGGGCAGGGATGAAATTAGAGTTATCACTGGGGGGGTCCAGCCCAAAAACTAGCTCGACTTCAGCACAATCCAGTCCTTCTATCTGATGTTCTAGCTGCACAGACTTCTAGGTGCATGAATGTGAGGAGGATGGGGAGAAGGTAAGTTGTACATGGTTACAGTGATTTTCACTATGGCTGATGAGACCAACTCCAAAATCTGAATCTTGTCTTCATAACCCTCAGTGTAATTTCTTGCAAAGCTTTCCTTAGCATAACATGATGATAAGATCACAGAGATTGTTCCCTAAGAATTAAAGTTTGTTTTTTTGTTTGTTGTTTAAGGTAGGGAAATGGAGGAATAGGTAATCCAAGAACAAAATTATTTAATGAAATGAAATCACCTGGTGGGCTGGATTCCACCCTCAGGCTGTATTTCGCCCACTCCTGCTGTAATGTGTAGAGAGGACCATAAAGTCATCAGCTGCAACATCTTTTGCCTTTTTAGAACTGGATCTCTGCTGAGCCAATGGAGATTGTAGTCGGTCAGCCTTACTCCCAGGCATTAGAACTATGTAGAGAAGACTGAGCAGTTTGTTTATAGGAGTTACCCAGTGAGAGCAGTTGCTTAATTTTTTTATGCATTAAACATTTGTTGTCACTTTAGAATTTCTTGCTGTGTGGTGATAGTAAGGGAAATCTATTGCACTTATTTGTTTCTGTTTTTCTCCTGCAGCCCCAGAAGTTCTTGGCCCTGAGAAATATGACAAATCATGTGACATGTGGTCCCTTGGTGTCATCACATACATTCTGTAAGTATAAGAGAGAGGGGTGGTTGAACAGAGAAGGGACCAACTGTTAGATTGTTCTCTTATGTCCTACCCTGTTTTTATCCCAGATTCCACAAGTGCATGGGGAACTCATGAAATTTGCATTGTATAATGGATTAGCTGCTGCAGCTTTACATGTTCCTTCATCAGAAGAATAAAAGGCTGTATGTGATTTTTAGAGGCAGAAGAATGAGAGGACGTCCCACTTAACAAAAGCTGTTCAATACATTTCTCTTGTAGCTTGTGTGGGTTCCCTCCCTTCTACTCTAACACTGGACAGGCCATTTCCCCAGGGATGAAACGGAGAATTCGGATGGGGCAGTATGGATTTCCCAATCCAGAGTGGTCTGAAGTATCGGAAGAAGGTAAGAACCTGAAGCCATACATGCAATGAGTACTGAGGAGAAGTGACATTATTAGGTTGTTTCTGAACAGTCTTTCATATTTTTTCTGTGTGTCTTTTTTTAACTAAGCTTTTGTTGAAACAATACCATGATATTCACAAATTGACCCATTTCTTGAGCACATGAAAGATAATTAATCACAGGAAACATTTATTCAAAATGCAGTTAGTGCTGATGAAAGTGCTAAGTTACTAGACCTAGAAACAAAAGCTCTTACTCTGCAGATCAGGTATTGCCCATGAATGGGTGGTGTTGGTCTCCTTGGTAAAGCTTCTGAACAGGCTGCCAAATTTTTCTGATTGATTTTGTGATGTGGGAATTAAGCTGAATCAGCAATTTATTTTCCATCAGCTAATACCAGCATTCACTACTGTTCAGTGGTGATCTGGATGAATTCAAACCAGTGGCCTAGAAGAAGCAGCTTCCTATTTCCCATGAATGTGACAATGTCTTATTCATCTAGTCTCACTTGCCAAAATATCACAAAGAAATTTTGGTCACTTCTTGATTGTAGCTCTTTTTTTAATAGGTCTTTTATTAGTAGAAAGCAGTTACAGAGTTTTAACACCCTTTAAAAGTTTCTCTTACTGAGCGATAGGAGGGTATCATCACTGCACTAGAATATGTAGTATTGCTATTCTTTATATAATTTCATGGGTCAGCTTGTAGAGATGACCACTGCATATTAACTTGAAGTGTATGTTCTTGGGTGAATGTTCATTCTCCCCTGAGACTTGCTCATATTCTCTCCCAGCACAGCAGTTAATAAAATCTAAGGGAAAGTGGAGAGGGAGAATTTATTTATAGCACTTTTGTTTTTCATATGGATGTGACCAGGTGTGACTGGTGCCTCCTGAGTCAAGGGGGGAAGATTTTGTGGGAAAGCCCAGGGGTGGGCCAAAAGCCTCATATCCACTCCTATACTTCTGTGCTGTGGCTTAGTGCCCCCCCCCCTGCACCCCAACATGTCGTTGGCCCGCACAGCAAAAAAATTGCCCCATCCTGAGCAGTGCTGAGTTGGGGGGCCAGCCTCAAGGGAGGGCACGTGCCCCACCCCATGGTCTCCCTACCAGTTGCATGTGGATGTGACTGAAGATGAATTTGAACCTATTCTGCTTGTCTACAGTAAGAAAGTCCCAGTGACAGAATGCTGAATGCAGTTTAACTATATCCTCCTTGATCCACCAGCCGTCTTTGACACAATCAGCTATCTCGTCTTGAAGTCTTATCCATTCTTCTCTCCCATAGCTCCATTCTCTCGATTCACCTCTTCCCTCTGTTCCTGCAATGTGTCCTTTGGCAGATCCTCATTTTACTCTTTCATCTTTCTGTGGGGGTTCTCTAGGGCTCTGTCCTTGGTTCACCCTCTTTATGTCTTGTTATATATCATCCTTTTTATGTTCTTATCTTTAGATAATTTCACCTGCAGATTCAGCTGCCATTTCTATAATAACAACTCACAGGCTGACAGACCTCTCCACTGAAGACCTGCGTCCTTTTGTTCAAACTAAAATCTCAGCCTGTCTCTCTCAACATTTTCTTGCAGATGTATGGCCATTGCTTCCATCTCAGCATGAATAAAACAGAGCTCTTTATCTTCCCTTGCCTTCTTCCATCACTACCACAGCCCTTTCTCCTACCTCTTTTCTTAATCAGTGCATTCAGTATCCCTAGCCTGCCTAACACATAAACCCATAACCTGGGCATCATCTTTGGCTTGGAACCTTCTCTCAGTTCTTGCATCTGAGCCTTTAAATTTCTTTCAGCAGAGTATGCCTAAGATATGGCATTTCCAACCACCCACACAACTAGCTCTTCCTATCCAGGCTGTCATCACGTTGCAGCTCAATTACTGCATCATTCTTTCCTTTGGTTGTAACAAATGCCCTGCTAATAACTATCCAAAATGCCACTGTAGAAAACAATTTTCCTAGTCCATTGCTCTAAGTGTGTTTCCATACTTCTGTCCACTGGCTTATGCATCTCGTATCATATCAAATAAAAGCAGTTTGTCTTCACCTTCGTGTTCTGTCCCTGTTTTACTTCTCCTCTATCATGCCTCATTCAGTAGCTAAAGCTTGAATCCTATCTTCAGTCAGCCTAGGATACCAGCCTCTCTTGCCTTCTTGATCTGTTTTTGAAAAGTTCCTGTGTTTTCCTCTTATACTTTTCTTCATGATTGGGAGAAGCTCCTTTTAAATGTACACAGAGTTACCTCTTAATCCTCCTTCAACATCTCCTTAAAACTTCTTTGCCATGATGCCTGAAAAAATCTTGACAACAGTTAAGCTATTGAGGTACAGCAACTACTAACAACTTGCTCACTGTTCTTTTCTAACTCCCCAGTATCTGTTTTCTGTATCCTTTTTCTGTACCTTGTCTTCCTCTTGGATTATAAGATCCTTGGGCCAGGGGCTTTCCTTTTGTTCTGTTTCCCCAACATATAGCAGAATAGAGACCTGCTCCTAAAGGGGAGACTCCCAGGGGCTACAATACTACAAATAAAAATAAATAATAGTAAGGATGGGACAGAACTGATTGTATCCCCATTCCCAAAGATTTGGCTGAGATTCCAACAGTGCTGAAAACAGTTTTGTCTGGTATGTGTCACATAGTTAGGGATTTAGATACTGTAGTGATCGAGTGCTATGGAAAACATTGCATTGGACAGTAATGGAGATGTGCTTTTTTCAGCAGCTGGCTGTTGGTGCCCTTTGTCAACCACAGGCCAGTTTCACAGTGTAGACTGATAGAAAGAATCCCAAATCCTTTTGCCTCCCTTTCATACTACTTCTTTCTTTCCCTTATTTTTTTCTTAGTTTCTACATCTTTAAATAGGACCCTGTGTATATACATCATACCTTCCCACACAATTGCATGTACACAGCTTCTCAATGTGAGAACAGCCAGAAGTAGGTGTTTTGAGTACTGAACTTCTCTTAAGATATGTTTCTTGTTCTCAAGCAATATTGAAACCCAATCGTCGATTACAGCCTGTCATGTCAGTCCTTATTTTTCAGCCAAGCAGATGATCCGTCTCTTGCTGAAAACAGACCCAACTGAGAGGATGACAATTTCTCAGTTTACAAACCATCCCTGGATTAATGTGAGTCCCACGTGATTTTTTTTTCAAAAGAGAAGGGTGGGTTCTTACATGCATTGCTGCTCTGCCTAACGCAGCAAGGGTGAGCATTGTGGGATTGTTATTAGTTACTAATTAGCAAAGGTTCTGCTGGTGTTCGCTCTGTAAAATGACACCTGCTGCAAAGAGTTCCTCATTGTGATACTGGAGGACAAACTATGAGACACAATTTGCTGTTCTTGTGAGCAAGAGCCAAGAATATCCCTACCTACTCTCAGCTAGAAATTGCTGCTGACTAGAGCATGCACACACTCTCCTGCCATCTCACACAAAAAAAGAAGCCATGCTTTTTCACCATTGTAAGGTTTATGGAGAACTATTATTAGAAGTGCCAGGCAGCATCATGCTTAGCTGCATTACTTGAATACAGAGAGTCATGCTCTGAGGAAATTCTTACCCTTGCATAGATCTGAAAATGCCCAGGGAGGGAGAGACAAGGATTTATGCAGTGTCCAGTGGAAGGAACACCAGAGGCTGCTGTATATGATGCTGTTGATAGACCCATTTTGAGATTTGCTTTGTGACTTGGATTTTTTTTTCTCTCAGTTATTTGAGAATATCCCTTTTTCATTTACTGTCTCAAGCAGGAAAACGCTCCTACTAGGGATCCAAGGTACTAGCTGTCTGACTCGAGCTTCAGGATATCATCTCTGCTCTGTAGGTGTTACTGGAAATAGTAGCTTGAATTTTCCACATTCATGCCTAACATGGAGCATATCTTGTTTCTTACTCCCCTGAAGACAAATCCAAAAGAATCAGAGTGCTTACCCTACAGAATATACTTTCCCCAGGGATTTCCTGTCCGTTTTCATCTTAGAAGGAAGAAACACGAACAGCAGCATAACAAATAATCCTCATTTTCTGCAGTGCATTTTATTTGAAGAGCTCAGAGCCCTTACAGACATGAAGGAATGTAGCTTCTTAGAACAACGTTGAGGTAGACAGGTGCCCCCAGTTTACAGCTGTGGAAACTGAGGTATAAAGAAGCTAAATGACTTGCCTAAGGACACACTGAAACATGACAGCAGTAGAACTCAGAATTCTGGAGCCGTAGTAAGTTGTCTTTAATGCTTTTCTTCAAATACAAATATTATTCATCATGCAAAATAAATTAATTAAAATTAGTTTAAAACAGTGACAAATGTACACAGCTTAAATTTAAATCTTAAGAAAAAGAAGTGTCCTTGGTGTAAGCAAGCACTGAATTGCACAGAAGAAATGCCTGATAAACAGCTAAAAGGATTACCACCTTTAGTGGTGCATGAAACTTTAAATGTGCAGATAACCAATTAAAAAGTAAGAGGTTAGAAGCAAAGTCCTTGTGCTGCTATGTTCCAAAGACCCTTGTTGCACCAAAGAGCCAGGCTGGGATGTCACTCTCAAGCAGTCTGTCCAGCATTTGCTAATTGGCATGTATGCTGTTAAACCATTATTCTAAGAAGGATGAGGAAGGAAAGAAAAAGAGTTAGTAATTCCAGGGATAACACTTAAAAATATATTTTTCCCTCTCTACAAGGGGAAGATATTTATCAAATGAAATTCAGTTAAGACAAGTTCAAAGTGCCATACTTAGGACAGAACAAGCAAATGTACAAAGTGGAAAATGACTATGTAGGCTGTAGTACTGAAGAATGGGACCTGAGTATTAAATCAGACTCGACTTGAATATGAGTCAACAGTCTGCTTTTGTTGCAAAAAATAAAATAAAGTTAACAGCATATACTGGATTGCATTAACGAGTGTTGCTTGCAAGGTAAGGGAAATGATATTTCCACTGTTTAGCACTAACGATGACTCACCTGGAGTATTATGTCCAGTTTTGGCACTGCATTTCAAAAGAAGACATGAACAAATAGGAAAAAGTTCATTAGGGACCAACAAAAATGATTAGAGCTCTTGGAAACATGCCTTCCAAAAACTAGGATTACTTAATATGATGAAAAGACTGAGGGGGAGGGATTTGATAACAGCCTTCAGATACCTGAAAAGTGGTTATAAAGAAGATAGTGGTAAACCATCTGTGGCTGCAGTGGATGGGACAAGAAGTAATGAGCTATAGCTGCAACAAGGTAAATTTAGGTAGAATATTATGAAGAATTTTCAACTACAAGGGTGGTTAAGCTTTGGAAAGGTTCCTGAGAGAAGCTGTGGAATTTCCATCCTTGGAAGTCCTTTAAGAGCAACTTAGACAAACGTTTGTCTAGGATGGTTTAGATAGTAATAATCCTGCTTTGAGCAGGGGATTTGATTAGATGGCCCTGATCCAGCCCTACTTTGTTTTGATTCTGTGAAGGCTAAAGTAGAAAATAACATGAAGTAGCCATTCAGAGTATAGGTACACCACTAAGAAATAAACCTCTCACACATGGGGTCACAAATTTGTGATGAAGATGGCTTCTTCCAACCCTGAACACATGCCCTAGCATCTTGCTCGGGCTCTCAAGTCAGAAATACATACCCCTAGAGTCCCTCTGAGTTGAGAGTATCAATGACGGCACTGTCATTGCAGACTTTGGAGAGAGGAACATGTAGTACCTCAGTCAGTTGTCAGGTAAGCTGCAATAGGCAAGTAGTAGCTCACAGAAGGAAGGGCACACATCCTTGACACCTGCTCAGGGGAGCTACAAAACGTGCCATTTTTCCATTTTCCCACCCTTGACAAATGATGCCTTGATCAGCTTCAGTCCTTTTCCAGAAGATACCCTCTCTGTAGTTTCTGCCTTTTCCATGTGTCACAGCATCATGAGTAATAATGCTTTCACCTGGCACTACAGTATTATAATTAGTAAAAAGTAACACCTACAAACAAAAGGGTCTCTTCACTCTTTTTTGGAATACAGCTCTCTTTGGAAGGAAATGCAATAGTGCTACACAGCAGTTTTGGACAGGAAGCAAAGGATATAAAATACAACTGAGATTGCAGTTTAGGTTGCAGTCAGGCAGAGAATATTATTACTCCAGTAGAATTTATCCAGAAAATTGAGTCAAAGATCCTGCTTTACCAAAAAGATCTATTAGACTTTTAATGAGTAGTAATTGTGGACCTAAGTTTCATGTCTTAGTTTAAATATCATTTCTAGCAACATAGTATTTTCTGAACAATTCCAGGGTACAGAATCTGTACTTGCTCTGAATAATATTGCACATTACCCTTTTGTAGCCTGTTTCACCCAAGGATCTCAAATTGGGGATTTTTTGGATGTTAATTAGTCTTAAAACTTTTCTTTGTCAGGTTCCTGTTATACATTTAGATAAGTAGAAGTATGCAAAGGATGCTAGTGATTTGCCAGGCATCACACTGCAAGTAATAGGCAGAGCTGAAAATAGAATTTAATCCAGTTGTAGTCCTGTGTCCAGAATGGACATTTCCATTACCAGTTTACCCATAGGGCTCCTACACAAGTGCGTGGAGTCTGCTCCAACGCACTGGAAATCCAGTATGTCAGAGTAGATTCGATTAATCAAGCCTGCTGGAGCATGAAAATTGGCACTCATGGAACATATTTTATTTCAAAGTGCCCCACCGACATTTTTTCAGCATGGAGATGCATGGTGATGCTGATTCACTTGACACATGGGCACTTTTAATTACTGCAGCTCGTTAATTAAAGTGCCTGGCGCTGCATCCCACAGCAAGTGTAAAAATGCCCTTAGTGTTCCTGGCAGTCCTCCCTGTTTGAGAACTAGGGACAGTCTTTATAGCTATTCTGCAGTAGCTCCCCTCTACAGATTGTCTTATAGTTTCTGGGATCGGAAGGGACCTGAGAAGATCATCTAGTCCGACCCCCTGCCATGGCAGGAAAGAGTACTGGGGTCAAACGACCCCAGCAAGGTGTTCATCTAACCTCTTCTTAAAAACCCCCAGGGTAGGAGCCTGCACCACCTCCCTTGGAAGTTGGTTCCAGACCCTAGCCGCCCTGACCGTGAAATAGCGCCTTCTGATGTCTAACCTAAATCTACCCTCTGCTAGCTTGTGACCGTTGTTCCTGGTCACTCCTGGCTGTGCTCGGGGGAACAGTGACTCCCCCAATGCCTTCTGATCCCCCCTGACCAGTTTGTAACAGGCCACAAGATCCCCCCTCAGCCTTCTCTTGTGGAGGCTGAACAGGTTCAGGTCCCGTAGTCTCTCCTCATAGGGCCTGCCCTGCAGTCCCCTGATCATGCGAGTGGCCCTCCTCTGGACCCTCTCTATGCTGTCCACATCCCTCTTGAAGTGTGGCGCCCAGAACTGGACGCAGTACTCCAACTGCGGCCTGACCAGTGCCGCATAAAGGGGGAGGATCACCTCTCTGGACCTGCTCGAGATGCATCTGTGGATGCATGACAAGGTACGGTTGGCCTTCCTAACTGCCTCCCCACACTGCCGACCCATATGCTGCAATCAGAGTATGTTTCTGAATTTATTTTGGAAGAAGTTCAAGCTAAACCACAAAAAGCACTCTGGGAGTGTCCACATGAAAAGGTAGTGCAGAATAGCTATTGTACTCTAAACTCTAGCCATAACTTATTTAGCAATAGTTTTCCAAAGTAGACCAACTTTTTTGTTAAAGAAATGATAAGATTGTAATCTAAGGTAATATATGTGCAAGAGACTACCTCCAGCACAGGTGCTAGAAGAAAAATTAAGCAGGACACTTAATGAATGATAGTTGTTAAACACACAAAGCACTCAAAACCATGATGTGCTTAATCAGAACAAATGATGAGGTAGTAGGATAAGGAGTAAGAGAAATTCTGTCAAATGCTTCTTTTCTTCTGCTTTCTTAGCAATCAATGATGGTGCCACCAACCCCTCTTCATACTGCACGGGTTCTGCAAGAGGATAAAGACCACTGGGATGAAGTGAAGGTCAGTGAACCCATTGTTATAATAAGGGTTTCTTTACCAAATGGGATTTGAGAAGGTAATGTAGATACCTTTCTCTTCTTTGACACTTCTGCTCCTATTTAGAGTAAGTCACGTTGCTTCGTCTATCAAGAGTAAAAGGATTGGAGAAGTTTTCATTTACAAGTCGTCAGTTTCATATCTTTTACATTTGTTTTTGCATATTTCATTCAGACTCCTTGGATAGGCTCTAATTTATTGCCTACTAGCCTGACATTCCTGTTCATAGGTTCATAGAAGTTAGGGGCTGGAACGGACCTCATGAGATCATCAGGTACAGCCCCTGCTCTAAGGCAGGAAAGACTGCTGAGGTCAGATGATGCCAGTGAGGTGTGTGTCCAGTTCAATTTAATCCACTTTAAAGGGGGATTGAACTAAACTGGGGTAAAACATTTTTATTCTGGATAAGATTGTCAGTGCATGGAGTTGTTTACAAGTGGTTGCTCCTGCATAATTCCACTTTATAGAACAAGCATTACTGCCTAGGCAACAGATTTTGTGGAAAAAATACGGCCTGCGGGCTGGATTCAGCCAGCCAACAGATTTTATCTGGCCCATGGCAGGTAAATTGGCCCAGACTTGGGAGGCAGCCCTGACCATGATGTATGCAGCCAGTCCTGCTGCCCTCTGGGCATGCAGCAGGGCTTAGGTGGTGGACTCCGCTTCCCAGCAGCCCCAGCACTGGTGGCTCCTTCCAGCTTCCACTGCTAGTGTTACCACTGCTGCTGGATGTGGCCCTGCTGTCCAGGCACCCCAGCCTGTCTGTTGGACACCCACAGCTGGGGGCGCCTAATGGAGTGGGCAGGAAGGGTTTGCATGGAGACTGGCCCAAGAGATCAGGATCACAGAGCAGTGATAGTGCAGGGTCGGGGCCCAGGGCAGAGCCTCAATCCACTCCCTGCACAACAGATCATGACTGGCTCAGTCTGACCTGCGAGGGGGGCAGAGCATACACTTATGACCAGGCCCTTGCTTCCTGTGCCCCAATACAGGTGTGCGGTGGCAACCCAGTACAACGCAGCTGCAGAACAGCAGCTCCCAGCAGCTTAGGGCAGCCTAAGCTGGTCACAGTCTGTTGGAGCTGGGCCATGCTGCTCCACAGCTGCACTGTACTGGGGCTGCCCACGCATGCCTGTGCAGGAGCAGAGGAGTGGGGTCCAGGTCATGGACATATGCTCAGTCCCCCTCCAGGTTCGGGCCAGTCAGGATCCATCGTGTGGGGAGCAGATCGCAGCCCGTGCCCCAGCCCTGGCTGCATGCCAGTGCTGATCTGCGATCTTGATCCCAGCTCTAGCCCAAAGCCTGCCTGGTCATTCCACTCCTGGGCGCCACTCCACACCTGTCCACAACCCCTTCCCATCCATCTGGCAGAGCATGCCCTGCGTGCAGGGGGGCGCATTTAGGGGAGTTTTGGTAAGTTGTTGAGAGGGGGGCTGCTGACCTGGCCTGCAGCAGTTTGCCCAAACTTCCTAAGTGGCCCTTCAGCCCAAATAATTGCCCACCCCTGGCCTAAGCTGTTACTGGCTGCAGTACAGCCAAGTCTTTCATTTTGTAAAATTGTCTCTTGAAGGTAGTATGGACTGTCTGTTTTGCTTATGCCTCTAGGGCAGCAGTTCCCAAACTCTGAGAGACTGCGCACCACCAATTTAAAATGATACAACCTTAAGTACCACCAGCATGTTTTTCAGTTCAACCTTCAGTACCACCAGTAAATTTTTGTCCTATAAAGTAATTATAATAAATCTGTTAAAGCATACCACTGACAGGTTGTCTGCATACCACTGGTGGTACATGTACCACAGATTGGGAACCACTGCTCTAGGGGGTTCACCGTTCTCTCCTTTGATTTCAGGAGGAGATGACTAGTGCTTTGGCTACCATGAGAGTGGACTATGATCAAGTGAAAATCAAAGACTTGAAAGCGTCCAGCAACCGCCTCCTCAACAAACGCCGCAAGAAACTGAAACAGGCAGGCACCTCCTCCACAGCCCCAGGATGCAACAACCAGTAAAGAAGAGAAGATGAGGGATTTGAGGTTGGAAAGCTAAACTTATAAGGAACAAATTAAAATGAACAGGATCAGCTCACTCTACTGGCTTGACAAGGAAGATGGTGCGCAAAGGTGCGCCAGTGAAAAGATTACATCATACTAGAACTTTTTTTATGGGTTTTGCTTTTAAAGGGGATTTTTGTCTGTTATATTTTGCAGAGAACAATTCTGAAAAAATTCTTGAATTTTGATGCAGCTTCACTTGTTTTGGGGGAGGAAAAGAGGCACTCTTTGCGTTCTAGTGCATGAGGGCTTTTACCATAGCCTACAAGTGTGACTTCTATTGTGGTTTCAAGCTTCTGCGAATAGAAACACCAAACGTGTGCTGCCAGAAGATTTCAGAAATTGAAGTATGAGCAGGGAGAAAGGAGAAAAATGGCACCATTTTTATTTTTTTTTAATCCAAACTAGTCTCAGGTCTTGTTCTTGCTGGTGCACCTGAATGGCAGTTCTTCCTAACATTGGTAAGAAGCAAGATTATTTCTAGATTTAATTCCTATAATCCTCTGAACAGGGGAGCATTGTCCATGATTTAGGGGGGGAAAATGTCCTGTGGGCAAATGTACCATGGGTAGACCATGGCCTTGTCCTTGCACTACCATATCCCTGGAGGCATTTGGTATTCCATGAAATTCAGGTTTTGTCGCACTTTCTAGTTTAATAGATTGTTCATTTTCTAAACTCTTTCCTTGATGTCATGTCTGCACCATTGGCAGATCCCTTCCCTGTAGACTCTTAGTCTACATCAATATCTTACCTAAAACTATGTAGCAGCCTGAGAAAAGTATCTCTGTTCTTTTTGGGTTTGTTCCTTTCCTGTGTGCACACAATTGTTGCATACAATACTCTGCTTTGGAAAAAAAACAACTTCTGAAATCCAGAAAACAATGGTAAGAGTGGTGTTCTCTTCAGGAAATTCTATTGGCTGACAATATTCAGGCCGATTGTTACATTCAGGACTTGTGTCCCATGTACAATGCTTATTTCTGCCGAATTATTTTTGCCATTTTACATGCAGTGTTTTGACAAATACATTGGCCCATTCTGATAGTGCAAAATGTAAACCTGTTAACATGACAGCATTCCTGAGCAATAACCCACATGGATGTATATCTTTTGACTTTTTTCTCCTATTTAATGGTGTTCATGCTGTGGTTTGTTCATTTGTCCTATTCTATGATTGCCATATTCCCTCTTTCTTGTATTATGGATTCTAACTTAGGTGAAAGAAAACATTGTTGACAATGTTGCAGGCATTTTGGGTGAATTGAAGTGCTTCCAGCGGTGCAAATAAATATTCATGGTGTAACACATGGGAGATGGAGGGCTAAAAGAGTCAAGCGGAAGACTGACGTGATGCAGTAAATGTAACAGATGTGCCAAAGAGAGTTCTAATCTTCTACTCCAGTTTCAGTACCTGATAGCCACACTGAACTTGCAGCCTCTTTACCAAAGATCTGCTTGATGCTTTGGACCCAACACATGGGCTCTGGTCTCACGCACAACAAATCAGACAAAATTACAAGCTATCTACCTTTCTTTGTGAAATATTCCTGGGGTTTTACAAAATGGTTTTAATAAATCATGTTTCAGCATTTCTTTCTGCTGTCCTGCCTTGTTTTCACTGAGAGGTTGAAGGGCTTTTTTGTTTACATCCAGGTAGGATTTTCTTTGTGGATGTGTTGAAGGAAAGGGGGAAGAGGTTTCATATCCCATTCATGCTCAAAGACTGTCCAGTTTACATTATCTGAGCATCATTCTGGCATCTATCTTTTGTACAAATACTAAATGTTACTTGGGTATTTTCAGGTTTATCTCCTCCAATGCTGCTGTGTGCTGTAGTGCATCCCTCAAATGATTATTTATCTTCCTGGGCAAGAGTTAAATATTACTCCCCATTTATCAAACAGAAATAACAAAACAGAGAGATTTAAATGATTCATTCAGGAAGACACAAGTAGGGGCCTGTGCCAAACTGAGACTTAAGTCCTAATCCAGCAACTTTAGCACAAGACCATCCTTCTTCCTTTGTCAGAGGGTAAGTACTACAACATTTCAGCCCTCAAGTTGCGTACTTCTTCAGGCAAGGATTTGGTCAGCAGTCTGCCAGCTGGCAGAGCAATTGTATGTCCAGTAATTTGCCACCTGTGATGCAGAAGTAACAACAGCCACCCCCTTCCAAGTATTCTTCACATTCTGCAACTAGCCTCCCATTACCCTCTGGTTAAAAGTATGAGCCTTTTAAAATATTAGCTTGTTGTGTCTCTTAATCTTTCAGTTCAAGCAGTCTGGAGCCCTGTAAGATGCATATTTAAGCATTAGTTGCCTCCCTTGGAAGAACTGTAAAGTACTTAAAGGTCTGCTTCATCACTCCATGGCTCTAGTATGTGTTCTGTAATTCTATGGAAACTGAGAATGTTATGCTAGTGTAACAGTGGAGTGACACAGTAGTGAATGGGCCCAACTGTATTCAGATTCCAGTCCCTGGACCATAGAAGATTTGACACCTTGTTAGCATTTTGACTAGTCCATCACTCTCTGATCTATAGTGGCAACATCTAGGAGTCCACTGAAGGAGAAAAATTACAGAAGAGATCAAAGAAGGTCTCCAAAACCCCGTGTGAAAGTTTGTATGCTGGGGAATATTTAATGCTTGAGTTCCTTTAAAGAGAGAGAAATATGTGTAAGGTAATTGACACACAGTATCTTAAGTCTTAAAGTTCAACTGATGTACAACTTAGCCTGTAGTGGTAGACCTTGTTCCAGTTATAAGATGGACAAGCACTAATCTCCTTTTAGCCTTGTCTCTGAGCCCTGCTAAGGTCTTGGATGGCTTCAGCATGGTTTCAGAGTCTTGTTGATGTCCTACCATCACTGAAAAGTCCAAGTCCAATCATGATGTGCCCCATTCTCTTGGCATGGCCCACAATGTATGGCAGACAAAGCCGTATTGAAAAGCAAAAGCTTTTTCCTTTGGAGTTCTTTGTGGATGTGGAGCCACCTGCTGGTTCATCAGTTTCATTGCACTGGTTGCAGCCAAAAGAATAGTGTATATGAAGACTCAACCTTAGAAGCAAGGATGAAATTAATACGAACAAACAAGATTTTTTTCCAGAGAGCAATATCCTTTAAAGATTTTTGCATGGATGCTAAAATGGATGTTGATTCTGGGGGAAAAGCCCATAGGTTTTAGTTCTCTCTGTTACCAGTTACTGCATCTTTTTCAGGTTTGATGAAAACGTAGTTCTTTTTCGCTTACCTTAATATCAAATAAATAGGTTTTCAAGACAAAATATGAGGTGTACCCTGTGTTCGCTGAATTCCTATAGTGAGTATGCCATGGAAGACCTTTCCCTTCTGGTTGTTAGCTCAATTATATAAAATGTCCATCTCCTTAAAACATTCACACCCATCAAAGAACTCCTGATCCATTAGATATGGTACTCTAGATTTTGCATTGCCAACCCTTCCCCTATCCCTTTACAGTCTTCCTACATAGAATAATAGCTTCTTTGGAACACACTGCTTGGGGTCCAAATTGGTGACCCATTTTTTTAAAAGATCAACTATTATAAAACTAATGATTAATTTCCATATTATCTAAACAAAGATGGTGACAGGGGCTGAGAAAGAAGTAAATAGTCAATAAAAAGCAGACTATGAAGAAAATGTGGTTTTAAAAGTCTACCTTTTGCAGCAGAAGTGAAATAAGAGCTGCATGCATAATGTCTCCCCTCCCCCCATTACTTTCAATAATGATTGCTTCTTTTGTGTCCCTCCAACCCATTTCCCTCTTTCATATGCTTTCTCACGCGCACACACAGTAATTCCCTCCACCACTTTTCTTCTTCCTGTACTGAATGTTCAACTACCTCCTCATCTTTGATCAACTGTACAATGTGATGAACCTTTTTTGACATACTACACTTGAAAACTAATTTTAATTCTAAGCCATTGTCCCACTTCTGTGTTTTCTAATTGAGAAAACACAGCATGAAGTCTTGGGACTGCATTTGCATCTTAACTCTTCATTGCCTGGGGTCTAGATGCCCAATTATACAACAGCTCCTGACTTGCCTTGAAATCAGGGATAACGAGCATGTTGCATACATGGTTTGATTGGATTTCTGTCCTCATTTCAGTCCAGTGAATGACCAGGCTTTGACTAATGCTTTTTGGAAGAGGAGTACTTAGTGGAATAGGAAACAAACAGCTTTGGAAGTATATTTGGTACCTAGATTAGTGTTTTTGAACAAGTTTAGGTGGGGCTGGTTTACCCTTAAGAGTTTCATGTATGTGTCAATCTAATCTATGAAGCTAGCCCCAAGAAATTCGATGCATTTATTGATGGAAGAATTCCTACTTTGAACCAAGAAAATGATGTTCAAACAGAGCACCACCTTTTCTGCCTTCTTCTGCAGTCTGTTTCTCTTCTTGGTAATCTTAGTGTTTTCTTAATTTTTTAAATAATCATTTTAATATGTTTATCTTCTGTTACTTTGACTACTGCAACTTAATCTTCTATGGCCTCATTCACAGTTCTGTAGACACTGCCATATACTTAATGTATCTGTTCACCTTAATAAATGTGGAAGAAACATGACTACATTACCTCTTCCTTACCCAACTCCTGGAGTTCCCAGTTTATTCCCAGAATTAGTTCAAAATTGCTCCCTTTTGTGGTAATAACTATGCCTTTTCTGCCTTCCTGGATAATAGCCCACCTCCAGCACTCCACTTGTTTCACCAGTGTTCTTCCAGACTGAGCCTGCAAAGCAGGACAAAGATAGAAGGAAAAAGAATAAACATGCACTTAGAAGAAAGTGGAGCTGACTTCCTGAAAACATTACCGCTTTCTTTGGGGATACCAGAGTCCAGTTTCTCTGAAATGTCTGTGCTTTCCCTCTTTACCCTGTATAGCTATCACCTGTATTCCCATTGCAGGGGAATGAACCATTTAAGTGGGAGTTCTGGACAAAGGGAAAAACTCAAGAATGCAGGAGACGTCCATACCCTCCCTCCCGCCCATTCTTTCCAGAGAGAAGAAGTATGCTTAAAAGTTTCTACAAGCTAACAAGTGAGTGTGTACTAAAACATAGCTAGTATTTGGTGATGATGTGTCATTAGGTCAGTCAGTACTAGCTATTAACTACATTGATAAGAAGTTGTGTTCCCCTGAGGAATTTGCAGTGTATTTGCAGTGAGTATTTTCTGGAGTGGTGGGACACAAAAGATGATGTACAGGAATCTGCCCTGCCCTACTCTGTCTCCAAAGTCTGGTGCCAAACAGAGCTCAACTGTACCTGAGAACTGGGACTTGCAATATTGATAATACATCTACCAGGTAGTCTAGGTATTACTTTGATTGTTACTTTATGGAATACCGCTATATGGCCCCTGGTTACAAACTTTTGTCAATCATGGGTCGAATGGGGCCTGAGGAATGCAAAATGTGGGAGCTCTGGTTTTCTCTTTAGGTTCTTCTAGAATTCATTTTTCCTGAATGCTGATGGTTGATATTCATTGCAAATATTACTAGCATTGAAACCGTTTCTTACTATGCCCTCTCAGTTCATTAGGAGGGGTCATAGATGCCCTTACCCTTTCTGTCTCATCAGTGCTATTCAGGTTTTTGCAATTAATTTGATGGTTATTTGGCATATCATTATTGTACTGAGATTTCTCTGATGGCCCATTTGGGAAGCTTGGAAGACTGTTCTCAGGAGACATTTCATATTGCTTAGTTACTGAAACACCTGCTCAAGCTAAGCTCTTTAAAACTGAAAATTATTTAAATGTGAAAATGGGTGGGTAGATCTGGAAGAGAAACTTCTCAAAAGACTAAAATTAGAATTGAATGTGTTAGCAGAGAAACACTGATGGGTGAGGAGGGGAGAATTTTCCTGAAGTGTTGCTGCTGCTTGAGTAATGAACCAGGAAAATTCTGGCTAAGATATTAGCCACTGTCCCAATCCCAAGCAATTTCTGAATGCACAAGTAATTAAGTCTCGCTAAAGGCAGATACACAAAATATACTCCTATTTCTGGAGTACTCTAATGCTCTGGTCTGTGCACATTAATGAGTCTTCTGAGGCAATACCTTAGTTACCTAATGATGATTGGCTCCGTTTTAAAGCAGTTGATAATTGAACAAATGCATAGTCCATGTTTTCTGATAGCATCCCTTTGTCTCAAAATGTTTGGGCCATCTCCATATTTGTTTTTAAAATAAATATACCTGAGCAGGTGGAGTGGACTTCCTTTTTGGAAGGAATACTACTTACTGTGGATTTTTAGCCTGCTTGAAAATGTGTGTAGCTTAAAGATTTGTATAGAGCATCTCAAGACTCAGACATTTTGTGGTATATGTGCATCTGTGTTTTGATGCAGATGATGTTGTTCCATCCATTCTTTTACTACTTGAAATTTTCAAGGGATCACTGACTGACAGGAAGCTTACAAAATAAGATAATATGTTGTATGCAAAGCAGCGAGGACAACCCCAAATACCTAGGAAGAGGACAAACAGCATCCTTGCATTGTGCTAAACTGCATGTTCACTCCCAAAAATCAGGCCTTGGGGTATTGAGAAAATGAGAGCCATTTCCTCTGTGGCAGCTTCCTTACCCTATAAAAATCAGGTAGGAAATAGAATAGTGGGATTCTCAAACACAGCTGAATGCAACCAATTCAGCTTCTTTTATGAGGTGCATCTCAGACCCATGGCTTTAGGTGGTTGGATCCCATTCAGTGAGAGGATGAGTAGTAGTTGTGACATATATCTCAGTAGAGCTGGTGGTAAACATTTTTAATGAACTTCCTTTTCTGTTGGAAACTGTTATTTTCATCAGTGTGCTAAATGAACTTCCATTTTGATGGAAACATTTCAAAGGAGCGTTTTTGTTCTGATTATCATTTCATTCCAACTTTCTTACCATTTTAGTTTCTTGCAGCTTTCTCATTTTGTTTCAGCTTGCTGTGGCAATATTCTTTTCGGTGTACTGTGTGCAGTGATTGTCTTGTCACATGTTGCCCAGCGCTGTATTTCACTGTTTGAATGCACCTTGTTTCAGCTTAACTATGCCACAGTGTAAGCAGTAGCTCCAGGTTAGTGCCACAATCTTTAGATGAGGCTGCGACTGTGACTGAGAATTTGCATCTTTATTAAAGGGAGCAGTAACTATGAGAACTTGTCTCTTTCGATGATCTCATATACCTAGTCCCATTCCCCCAGGGCAAGACTTATGTGAGGTGTTGGGGAGTTACCCCTGAGGATGCTGGATCTTGGGAACCAACACGATGGGTGGGTAAAGTGATATATGTTACAGGGCTGTCAGCTGTGGAAAGGACTGTTGTTATATTCCCCAGCATTGCCAGTATCCCTCAGGAGATCCCAGACATCAACCTCATAGAGCTATGGGGACTCTCTTCAAAATGGTGTGGTGGATATTTGTTTTCACCTTTCCAGTGCTCCCAAATGTTGAGTACCTTCTTCTAAACTGGTCTTCCATTCCTCGCTGCCCTCCTCCATCACCCACGCTAGGCGTCTGATTTGTGTATGCCTCACTTCCTCCCACTCTCCTTATACTATCCTGTATGGGGCAGTAGACATTAATTCAGAATGGCTATTCACAGACTTAGTACACCAGATCAAACAGGTCAAAATGATTTGAGCAGATACGCTGTTCCAGTTCTTCTGAATCAAAATATTTCCACTTTTCTTCTTAATTTGGACTAAAGATTAATTTCCATGTCATGGGAAATGTTGATATTATATTTTTGATTGGTCCCTATAAGTCAATGTTCGGGCTTCTCAAGATACAGTTTGTTTTTCAAAAGGTTTAGTTGTCTATTCTGCCATATAGGTCTGCCATACTCTTGTATTATTTACTTGGAGTCCTCTGTTTTTGAGTCTCATGTAAAATACTTCCTAGATCTAACGAGTGAAGGAGGACAGGCTGGTGGCCTCTAACTCCTACTTTAAGTAAAACATTTTTACTGCTATCAGTCACTTGTGCTGTTGTGGTTAAAGAAAGTTTCTTAGGGTAAAAAAAATTGTTAGTATATTGCTCAGTTTGGCATTTCTTTTGTTAGCACATTGTTCTATTTGGTTTTCTTTTTCCTAATGGATAGCAGCAATCCTACAAAAGTTTAGTCTTAATTTTGAGGAAGAATTTAAGTCCCACCCTAATTTAAAATATGTAAACCCAATGAAACAGAAGGCAGGGGATGGATTCTTGCGTTAAAGTGATTTAGCTGGGACTTACATCCTTATTGCATAATAGTCTACTGGCCCATGCTCTTCCTTGGATCTAGATAGAGACATCAGATGTTTTCTCAATTAATTTGTCATTCTTGCCCACAATCAATTTCTGACCCATTCCTCAAGGGCCAAAGAACAACTAGCTGGTTAGCAATCTTCAGACTCTGGAGACTCATGCCTTTGTGTCCTAATACATCTGTTGATAGCACTTGAGACCTCCTTCCTTTCAGATTACGAAACAATTAAGAATGTTGCTGACAGGAGTTCCTCAGTGATATCTAATTCTTTTGCTTTGGCCTTTAATGACATTTGAATTTTTATTATTATGATAAAAAGAATTGGATTTAAAGCACTGTCTATCCCAGAGCTGGATATTTTTGTTGGATTCCTGAAACTATATCATATTTTGCCACAGAACACTCTGCCCCCAAATTTAGAAAACTGTTTCCTCCCTCCCACTACATGGAAAAATATAAGGAAAGCTGATGTTTGTACATACTGTTTTATTAAACAAGCTGAAAAAGATGTGTTGCTAAATCACCTCTTCCTGTTTAGGTATCTGAATGCTTTCAGTGTGCTAAACTAAACACCTTGCCTCACAAACTGTTTACTCTTAAACAAGTCTCTATTGACCACCACTGCCTTTCAGCTCTACAATGTGACTCTCTAAAAATGACCCTCTAGGGTTCTAGGTTTGGGCATCAAGGCCTTCATTTCATAGACTAATGCCTTTTTAAGTTAAACATTTGCCATAAAGTAAAGCACACATAAAAAAAATCTTCCAGGACTGCGGCCCAAATGTGTTCAAACTTAGTTTTAGTTGTTGTTTCAAAACACTGAATGTGGACTCAGAATCATGCTCAGTTTTTGTTTGTTTGTTTGGGTTGTCTGCTTACCTGTGCTCTTCAGCTTTAATAATAAAGGTTTTGCAAGGCAAATAAATTAGGCCATTATTGCAGCCCCATTGCTTTAAAATTAGGTTGAGTGTTGCTGCTGAAGTCCTATTGCTTTCACAAAAGTAATTGATTAGAAAGTATCAAGAGGAAAACTAAGTTGCAGACTTACAGCATATTACTCATTCCATGGTATGTGTCCATTTCCACAGTCCTGCTGTCTCCTACTTGCTGGAGGGCAAGCGTGCCTGTTTAAAAATTTCATTTTCCCTCCTGTGTGTTCATCTTGGGTCTTTGATGAGACGGGGTCCCTCAGAAAAAAAGATCATATTTCTGTTTCTGTCCCCCACCCCCTGTGATTATTTAATGGAAAATACATAAACAGTCCTGGGAGCAGGGACCAGAGTCCAGGATTCCCCTAACCATCAGGCTACAAATGCATGATTTTCTTGCTGGCTATCCTTCTGGCTCAATGCTTCTTGTACTCTTTGTTGCCCAGAGACCTGACTTTAAAACAGGGGTGGGCAAAATGCAGCCCATCCTATCTGGCCCGTGGGGCCCCTAAAAAATTTAGAAAATTAATATTAATCTGCCATGAGCTGCCTGTCATGTGGCCCTTGATGGCTTGCCAAAACTCAGTAAGCGGCCCTCTGCCCAAAATAATTGCCCGCCCCTGCTTTAAGAGGTGGGGAGAGTGCCACAACCCAAATTAGCATTTAGCTTCACGGTTAGGGCATTATCCTGGGAAGTAGATTATAACAGTTTGAAGCCCTGCAGGCTGAGTAGAGCCTAGCACTCTTCTCTTCCACTTCCTGGACAACTTTAAGCACTAGTACAGTGCTATCCTATAAAAGGTAGGCACAACCAGCTCCTCCCCACACATTTTTAAGAGTGAACTCTGCCAAGTTCCTTCACAGAATAATTGAGGCTCCCACCACCAGGGGAGGACTCTGGACTTGGAATGAGCAGAGGTTCCTCTTTTGCCACCCTGACTCGACCCTAAGGGGATGGGAAGTTGTGGCACATCCCTGTACTTAGCATGTCCTGTTGTCTAGGTCTAGTCAGCTCCCTGTTCAATGTGTGGGTTTTTAACATTACCTTGAGACACATTATTCTGGTGTCTAAGGACCAGGCATAGAGGCATTTACTGTTGTCACCTACCTTGGAGGTGCCCAAATCATCTTCACATCTGGCCTGAAGACTATTCCTATGCAGGTTTTTAAATGAAAGTTTGAAAGGTACAACTACATTGGGAGACTCAGCATTTACCCTCGATTCCTGACTTATATAATTGTTGCCTCATAGTTTTTTCCTTGGATATTTTTCAGATGTGCGTTGCCTTTGGGAGGGAGAAGTTACAGATCATCCTCTGACAATGCAGTGCAATCCTTGGCAGGACCCATGCAGTAGTTATTGACCAAGAGCAGACAGTGAAACTTTGAAGCTGCTGCCAATTAGAATAATTCTGTTTTTAGCCATTCATTCATTAGCAGAGAAGTAAATAGCATAGACAGAAGGTTGTGAAACAGGGTGTTTATTCACTTGTTCTCTAGCCTTCTCTTGGATTAATGAAATGACTCATAGGTACAATTACATGCTTGGGGGGGGGGAAAAACCTGTAGGTGGGATGTGTATTGAGGCCTCTGCTCTTTTGCCAAAACACCCCCATTCTATCATGCCTACATTTATGACATGGTTCCTTTTAGAATGGTTGCAGGATGAAATAATTTGTTTCTGAGAGGACTAGATCCCAAATGACTCCTAACTGGGGGAGAGGGGGCAAAGAGGATGTCTGAAAAAAATGGGTGGATATGCAGAAGTGAAGAATATATGGTTTCCTATGAATGTCTTTTTATGCCAAATTAATTAGAAAGAAGCTTTAGAGGAATGTCATGTCTGAACTTCCCTTTTGTGCCCCCAAAATGGGGGAGGTGGGGACGAGAAATGCTAGTGGAGTATGCTGGGGAGATATAGACAGTCATGCTATCTTTCTACTTGCTTATAAGTTCTTCCTTGTCACTTTGGTAACAGTACTTCAATAGTCTTTCATATAGTCTTACTCATAACCTCCCCTCTGAAGTAATATTACTGTTATATTTTACAAATGGGAATCTGAAGCATGGAAAGACCTGGACCTGACTTTTAAAGATATTTAGGTATCCAACTGCAGTTGAAATTTGGGACCAAATGACTTGCTGAAGATCACACAGAAAATCTGTGATAAAACAGGTACTTGAATCCAAGTCTGGAAGATACAACGAAAACACCTGAAACCTTGGTCTATCCTTACTTTCTGTGTACATACAGAGCCTCCATTAAGCAGACCAGGCAGCTATTTTTGATTTCCCCTTAGAAGTGAGAGGGAAACTTTTGGATCTATATACTCTAAACGACATGTCAGTCTAATTATGAAGAAACGGTGTTATTTAAAGTACCTATAAAAATGTGTCTTCTGCAGCTGAAGTGGATTTTTCATAACTGTGTAATTCAAAAGTATATTAATAGATTGTTTCCCTTAAACTTTCCACAGTAAAAAAGATCTTGGGATGATGGAGCATTGACAAATGTCAGCTGAGCAGAATTTTTTCAGTGAGCTATGGGAAACAGAATAGAGGACAAGAGAGAAAAGATTGTCATGGAAATTATGATAGCAGCTTAATTATAGCATACTTTACTAGGTTACTTAAATATTGAGAAAATAATCAAAGTGGAAATAGCCATGGGACATAATTTGTGACACAATGGGCGTGTCTATATGTGTCCTTGATTGTGCATTTGGTACTATGCAGTCATTTAGTACTTGCTTTTGTACTGCACAGTCCCAGCAGCACACAGTTATTTTTTAATGGTATGTCACTGTAGCTCGTCCCTACGGCAATGTAGTGTCGGTGTCACAGTTTGTGCCCACCAATGCTGTGTTACCATAGTGATGAGCTACATTGCTGTAGCTCATCGCTACAGAGATGTAGTGTCTAGTGTAGCCCGTTACTGCACATTAGAGCATCATGTCAAAAACTGTGCTAATACACTAATGCACAGTGAAAATAGGCTACTGCACATTAAGCATCATTAAAAAAGCATACATGTTTGCTATTGTGCATTAGGGCAGCCTAACGCACATTTACTTAGTACCTCACTTTAGAGACACCAAATTTAATGTGCAGTGGCAAAAGCACATTAACATGTAGATGCGCCCAGTATGTCCTGCTCAGTATTGGAATGCATGATACTGAGTGATAAATTGTATTTTGTTAAACTGTAATGGTATTAGCAAAAAGGAAACATACAGCACAATCACATACAAATTTCAGCCAGTAAATCACATCTGCAGACATTACCATCCATACATAGAGACTGGAGAAGTACATTTCACAATGTAATTTCAATCAATAAACCAGCTCATTTAACTCCTACAAAACCTTATTTGTGACCAGTCTAAAAATTAGGGTTTGTCAGAGAGATCCCAAATCTATTAATACTTATTTTATTTGAAGACTATTTGTATTGACAATTACAGTTTCTTAATTTTGTAATAGCAAATTGTACGCACGGTGCCTAAGAAGATTTAAATTGCAGAAGGCAAAGACGGGTGACAGCTGGAGAATGAAAAGAAAGGAGGATGGACCTGGGAGCTAATTAGAGGTCAAGGGGAGAAAGGAAGGACAATTCATGAGGTAACTAAACACAGAGACCGTTCAAAGAGACCTGAAGAGCAGGTGTGTAAAGTGAGGTAGGTCTGAAGAAACAGCAGAAAAGGAAGGTAACATAATAAAAATCAGTGAAGTAAGATGAAGATTTTTAAAAATGAGGAACAACAGTGAGGAAATTCTGTGATCCTGATAGAAAAAGCCTAGAGTGTAATTCCTAATAACCTAACTGTATAAAGAGCTTAATAAAAACAGAACAGCTTATGTAATAGGCCTGTGCAAAGCGGCTAGTATTCGCTTCAGATTCAGCTGATTCTGGGGACAGTGATTCAATTCAGTGATTTGAATCACTGTCCTGAATCAATTCAGCTGAATCTGATTCAGAGATTCGGTCACATCTCCGAATCAGCCCCACCTCCTGCCCACTCTCCCAGCCCTGTCAATGGCTGCCCTGCCCGACCCCAGCTCCCAGCTCTTTGAAAAAAAAATCCCAGCACTCCCCAGCTGCTGCCAGGTCAGGGCATGATCCCTGCTGCCCCCACCCCCCCATGCTGCATGGGGGGCTCTGTCATGAGCCTCCATCCCCCGCCCACTTTCGCAGCCCCAGCTTCTGGCTCTTTAATAAAAAAAAAAAAAAGCCCCAAACTCACTGGATGCTGCTGGGGTGGGCAGGGTGATCCCTGCTGCCCCCCCACTGCCCCATACTGTGGGGGGCACTCTGCCACAAGCCTCCAGAAGCCCCAAGGCTGCTGCAGCAGCCGGTGAGTACAGGCTTTTTTTTTTTGAAGCAGGAGCTGGAGTGGGTGGGGCAGCCATGGCGGGGGCTGGGAGAGTAGCCAGGGGTCAGGGGGCTCGTGGCAGAGCCCCCCTTGCAGAGGGGGCAATGGGGATTGCCCCCCTTGCTGGGCTACAGCCAGTGAATGGGGGCTTTTTTCCAAAGGGCTGGGAGCTGGGCTGGGTGGGGTAGCCATGGAGGGGGCTGGGATAGCGGGTGGGGGTCTGGGGAGGTCTCAGGGAGCAGGGATGGAGCCTGGCAGGGGTCCCCCCATGGTCCCCTTCCCCCTCCCCCACCCCCTACTTACCAACATAGAGCCCAGGTCCAGCTCTCTGCAGCAGTAAGCAGGGACTGCCGGAATCTCCAAAGCTCTCCGAATCTTTTCCGAATCAATTCAGAGAGCTTCAAATTGATTCCGACCTTTTAATTGGTCTCCTGATTCAATTCGGATTTGGAGATTCAGCCACCAAATCGGGCTGAATCTCCTCTGAATCAAATCAGCACCCGAAGCTTCGCACAGCTATAATATATAACGGTGTAAGATATATCTGTACATATGAATAGACGCAATGGCAGTTTCTAAAACTAGCAGAGAATCCTTCAAAAGCAGGAGAATTTGAGCAAGTAATTATGATAGGCCATATAAAAAAAAGTGAACAGAGCCCATGCAGTGACGTTAAAAGCAGAGATGTATAGAAAACATTAAGCTGGGTGGGGGATGGAATTCCTCTTT
>NW_017728997.1:49223048-49241377 GCF_001723915.1 Gavialis gangeticus | reverse complement strand
GCACAGCTATAATATATAATGGTGTAAGATATATCTGTACATATGAATAGACGCAATGGCAGTTTCTAAAACTAGCAGAGAATCCTTCAAAAGCAGGAGAATTTGAGCAAGTAATTATGATAGGCCATATAAAAAAAAGTGAACAGAGCCCATGCAGTGACGTTAAAAGCAGAGATGTATAGAAAACATTAAGCTGGGTGGGGGATGGAATTCCTCTTTCCTGCAATGCTTGAAAATCAAATACTGTAACAATATATTGGTTACTTGAGGAGAAATCAGAATAAAATAGGGTGCAGTTAGGTTATATACAGAAGTGAAACTGAGTGGCCTAGTATTGCTATTGAAGCAGAGGGCCTAAGGACTGATGCCTTAATTTTTTCTCTCCATGATGACATCTAAATCCAAGCCCATGCCACCATCAATTTCAAAGGGTCTTTGAGTAGCAGGAAGTCAGCTGCCAAAGTCAAAATTCCAGCAAATAAACAATGGAAATATATCCCCATCTACTGCTGTTTTATGTAGGATCATCAAACACCCTCTAAACATGAAGAATGTGGAAAGAGCTCTCTCTGGGATTCCCTAGCAGCTTAAGTGCTTAGGGCACTTTGCAAATGTAGGCACAGCAGCTAGGGAACCGGTCGTTTTTTTATCATAGTTTATGAGTGCTTTCTGCATGCACAGGGATGAGAATACTTACCTCACTTTGCAATTTTTGGCTGTCTTGAGGCCAGAAGGTTTGGGAGGGGAAGAGCAGCCACAGAAAGTCACTTCACCCCAAGAGAGAGCAGTAAGATGAGGAGATTGGTCTTACTCAAAAATGGGAATGATAAGGCTGGACGAGTGCTGTGGAAGAAGATGAAAGGAAACATAGAAGAGGAGCTTGTGGGGATTTGGGAGAGAATGGCTAAGCTATGCAAATCAAACCGTGCAGATCCCAGTATACTTATGCATCTGGGGTCACTGTCTGTGCTTAGGTCTAAAGCTAAACCTATTCTTATTTCTGTAGTTGTAACTCTTAGCCAGCTATGTGCAGAACCCTAACTAATAGCTTAGCTTCAACAACTCTGGCTGAAGCACCCAGTAACCACCAAATGAAATCGATTCATGGGTAGTAGCCATTTGAATCAGCATCTAAATCTATTCCATGGGCATAAGAAGAGCAGCATCACAAAGATATAGGAATCACACTTCTAAAACGGGGTATACACAGAGAAGTGGACCTATAGTACATTTCCTTTGCCTGAAGATGCCAACCTACAAACTCTGTAATGGCTCCACTAGAGAAAAATGTGTATTTTTGAACAAAGTCAATGGCTCTGTCTAGTAACTTATATATAATAGCACTACTTATCATTGTTACAAATACATTAGCAGGGGTTTATGATGGTCCTCTAGGTGTCCTCATCCCTGCATACAAGGAAAATATGATCTTCAGTTGTATAATGCATCCAGCTTATTAGCATGTTACTACTTTTCCACTAAACAGAAGCCAGCCTTTTACAAGAGAGATGAAGTGTTAAGTTCTTTAGTTGTCTGTTAACTGGGAATGTGCGGTTTGTGTTTTTTAGACATGGAAGAAGCAAATTATCCCAAATGCTGGGCCATTGTTCAGCTTTGTCCTCAGGAATTTAATAACTTACACTTTTTGCCTTGTGCTAAATTGGGTTTACAGAATCATAATAGGAGTCTGAAGAAATGAATCTGTATGAATTACACTGCAGAGCGAAAGAAAATCTACTGTCTCCCTTCTATGTTTGAAGAGCTCAATTAAGCCATGTTTTTCATTCCAGGATCACAGCAAGTAATAGAGGATTAGCATGGGATATTTGTAGCAGCACATCTCCCCTCCAAAGTTCAGACCAAATGTAAGAGAGTGAGTAAAAGATGGAAAAACTACTTCTTATAGTAGGATCGAAATAAATTCATCAGCCCAAAATGTACCTTGTATGCAAGTCCCTGGTTGAGTTCTTTCTGTTTTAAGTGCTATGAAGACTGATGAGCTTTGTATTCTTGCTTGTCTAGTGACCAGCCCTATACTATATGGGAAATAAAACCTCCCTCCTTTGCATTCCTCTCCTGGTAGATGTTTACTCAGCTCTGTCGCATCATAAATCTAAAACATTATTGCTGATTGTTCTAAAATTAAGTTATTTTTCTTTTAAACCTATTTATTCCCAGAGTTGCAAAGGCATCATCTCCAGTAAAAGGCCTTTGCAAGTCATGCTCTCGGCTGTGCTTTCACCACTGAGATATTATCAATCTATATTAATGCAAAAACTCCAAGAACTATTTCTGTATTTTTACCATATTTTGCTGTTGGTAAAGGGAGCAGATTTGACAGTCATGGGGCTTAGCTTCAGAGTAGATGCATCTTCTTGTTGTTGAAAATGTAAGTTTTCTTCTCTCCTGTTTCAAAAAAAGCTTTTCAGGCCTGATTTGGAAAGACACCCATTCTAATAGAGGGTAGTTTAGAATCCATAAACAACCAGATTCTGCCCGCTAGGTAACATTATCAATAAGGTTCTGTGTGTCCCAGTGACATTGTTGTCCCCCAGCACAGACACACAGCACACCCCATGCCTGTTGCAATCCCAGGCAGTCGAAGCCCCCCACGCCACGGGGTAGACCTCCAACACTGGATCTCAGGTAAAGGGGTCAAGGGGACCAGCCTTCCCCCTCTCCAGGGCAAGACCCAGAGACCCAGGGAGTCACCCAGCAACTTGGGAAGCCAGGAAGCCAGGGGATCCACTTGCAGGCAACTAGATCCTGTCTACCAGGCTGCAGCAACAGCTGCTGGTGAGGACCATGTGGGGGTAATTACACCTACCTGGTCTCTTACTCAAACAAGCACCAAATGAACTGATGGGGCCCACCCTGCAACATGGTGATGGGCACTTGCCACACCCCTAGGCTCCCTGATCTGGATGGACCATCCCTACTTGGTACCTCAGAGGTCTTTATCCAAATGTAGCCTATAGTCCCAGCCTCCACACAGACAAAACCCTTGTCTCCAGGCTGCGGAGGCTGCATGGCATATCTGCTGGAGGCTGGGATCTGGGGTTCAAGCACTCCCACTTGTGGAACGTACTCACTGATGAAGACTCTGGAGGGCTGGGTGAGAGAGCTCCAGGAGGAGGTGAGCAGACTGCAAACCATCAGGGAACACAAGGAGGATATCGATGCTTACTGCTGAGCCCTATACCTGGAGAAGGATGCCACAGAGACCAGACAGAAGAGCAGGCTTGAACAAGATGCCCCAACTGTTGGCTCATGGAAATTGGTCACATCAGAACCAAAACCACGGTGTGCATCAGTTGCTCCATCAATAGCCCTGCACAACAACTGTGCAGCCCTCGCGCCATCGAAAGATGAGGTGTCCGCATCCTCTGCACTGAAAACAGGACAGGAACAGCTGCCCCCACCAAAGAAGCAACAAAGAATGATTGTTGTGGGAGGCTCCTTGCTGCAGGGAGCAGAAGGTGCCATTTGTCATCCAGACCCCTTCCCTCAAGATGTCTGCTGTCTTCCAGAAGCCAGGGTTTGAGATGTAACAGCAAGAATCCAAAGCTGGTCTGTCCTATGGACCACTACCCCATGCTCCTTGTCCATATGGGCACTAATGACATGGCAAGAAACAACCCCAGGAGAACCATGAGCCCATGTGGGCAAAGCTCAAAGACCAAGGAGTACAAATGGTCTTCTCCTCAATCAGTTAGAGGCCATGGTCATTGAAGGGAGGAGTGCATCGAAGACTTCAGAGATGGTGTCGCCCTGTTGGTTTTGGATTCCTTGACCTTGGCATGCAGTTCAACAGCACTGTGTTGCCAACAGATCCTGAGAGGTGATCCTCCCCCTCTGTTCGGCATTGTTGAGGCCACTGCTGGTGTACTGTGTCCAGTTCTGAGCACCGCACTTCAGGAAAGATGTGGATAAGCTCCAAATGGTACAGAGAAGGGCCACCCATATAATTAGGGGCCTGGAGGATAGGCCTATGAGGAGTGACTCTGGGAACTGGGTTTGTTTAGTTTGAGTAAGAGAAGACTGAGAGGTGACTCGATAGCCGCCTGCAAGTATTTCAAGGGTGAACGCTAAGATCTAGGGGAGCAACTCTTCAGAAAGGCACCCCCAGGGAGGACGAGGACCTGTGGGCATAAGCTAATTGAGGAAAAAATTAAGTTGGACATGAGGAAAAACTTATTTTCCGTAAGGTTATCTAGAATCTGGAACACACTCCCAGCAGAGGTAGTGCAGTCATCATTCTTGAAGGTGTTCAAGAGGAAGCTGGACAAACACACTGTTGAGCTCGTTTGAGCCCAATAATCTCCCGCCCATGGCAGGGGACTGGACTTGATGACCTTACAGGTCCCTTCCAGTCCTTTGTTTTTATAATTCTATGATTCTCTGCTGGGTTTTGGAGTCCAGTTCTATAAGAGGAAAGAGTAATTATAGCTTTTAGACTATTACCTTTATGTCCAGTTTTTGCCACTACCCAAAATGTGTTTTGTGTCTGTCTAAATTGCTATCCGTGGCCAGTATCATGCCCATCTCACAACTGAATGATGTGATACAGTTGTTTAGGTGTTTTTGTATTGGAGATGCTAATAAAAAAAACCAAAAAAATCTCTTAGGCATCTGTTGACAAGGGAAGTAGTTGTTGATATATTAGTTCATGATGTGAAAGGTTTAAAATAGTTATAAATATGTAGTAGCTTGAAACCATAGAACAATCAAGAAAATTCAGTCCAAGAAGAGACCTGCTGATCTGTCTGTTCTTAACTCTTTTCTTCCTTGACTTTCTGTAATGACTGAAGAACTTATTTATAAATCATTCAGTTATAACTTTTAAAAAAATCTAATGTCTCAGAAGAATTGTGGCCAATACCAAAAATTTGTAAATGATGGCTATCAATATCAAGGGTAAGGCTTTTCATGTCACTTTGTGTGTGTGTGTCACTGATGAAATGGGCAGTACTGGCTTTGTATAAAGATCTAGTATTTTGGCCTGTTCCAGGGAACAGTGTGCAGTAACATTTCAGCCTGCTGTAGAAACCAGGAATGCAAGTTGTAAAGTCATTTTGTATGAGGTTGCATAGCTGCCATAGTTCAGATGAAGCCTGGCTTTAAGTGTAAAAAGTGTTCTCCAACCAATGGGAGCAGCAAAAGAATTTTATATTGGAAACGTGGAGTACTTGTAAGCCTCTAGGAATAGAGAAGCGCCACACAAGTTGCACAAATCTTCCTGAAATGCAACCAAAAAGAAAATACTTTCCAAGATGTAAGTTAACCTAGATAGAAGGCTGAATCCTTAGATCCAGAGAATCTCTGCAGACACACTCAGGGAAAACTTTCTGTTGGACTGAGAGGTAGGGTGACTACTGCTGGTCACGTCTACACACAATGCTTAATGCCCATTGGACTAATTCTATGGTGCATTAGCATGGCTGGCAAGAACCATGCTAATGCGCTAATGTGTAGTAGATTATTCCAGGGAGCATTGGAATAATGCTGAGTGGTGTTCCTCAGGGGTTCATGCTTGGAACAGTGCTTTTCAACATCTTTGTCAATGATTTGGATGTTGGGGTGAAAAGCTCGCTGGCCACGTTCACGGGCAACACCAAGTTATGGGGGAGCATGGTCATGCCAGAAGATAGGTTAAAGATACAGGCGGACCTGGACAGGCTGGAGAGTTGGGCAGATTGGAACTCAGAAGTGTAAGGTGCTCTATCTGGGGGCAAACAATCCCCAACATACCTACAGACTCGGTAGCGACAATTAGATTTGCACCACGGCTGAAAGGGACCTAGGGGTAGTGATCAACCATCTCATGAATATGACCTGGCAATGCAAAGCTGTGGCCAGCAGGGCAAACAACATGCTGGTATGCATTAACCATTGCATCTCATGCAAAACTAAGGAAGTGATATTCCCTCTGTACTCTGCACTGGTGAGACCGCAGCTGGAGTGTTGTGTCCAGTTCTGGGCGCTGCACTTCAACAAGGAAGTGGAAAAACTTGAGAGGCTCCAGAGAAGAGCCACCAGTATGATCAAGGACTTGCAAGACAAGCCATACAAGTAGAGGCTGAGGGACTTGCGCCTCTTCAGCCTACAGAAGAGAAAGCTAAGAAGGGCCTTGGTAGCGGCTTACCGGTACATCAGGGGTGTACATCAAGAACTTGGTGAACAGCTGTTCACCAGGGCACCCCTGGGGAAGACCAGGAACAGTGGATACAAACTCCTGGAAGGCCACTTCATTTTTAATTCCAGGAAAAACTCCTTCGCAGTCAGGGTGTCCAGACTGTGAAATAAACTCCCTCCAGTGGTGGTGCAGTCACCTACCCTGGAAATCTTCAGAAGGAAATTGGACAGTCACCTCACTGAGGTCATTTGACCCCCATTGTCTTTTCCTGCCTAGTGCAGGGGTACTGGACCCGATGATCTACAAGGTCCCTTCAAGCCCCCAACAATCTATGAATTAAGCATCACAAAGAGTGCTGATCTGCACTGATGCATCACAAAGAGCGTTAATGCTTAGTAGCGCTGATTAAAGCACATTAAGTTTAGTGCCTATTATTACAGGTACTAAACTTAATGTGCTGTAATTACAGCGCATTAATGAACATGTAGATACACCCACTGATGTGTATTGTTTGGATTGAGTGAGAACCAATCAGTGGGTATTGGTATGTTTTCCACAGATTTCAAAGCATTCTCTTTTGTAATACTGGGAAATAATACTCTTCTCAGTATCATTCTTATGTTTACTTCATGCAGCCTGTTGAAAGGTTTAATACACATTTGGTATGGTAGATTATAATGTACCTTAGACTGCACTATACATTGACTTCAATAAGACTACCCAGGTACTTCAAGCACTTTTGCAAGACTGGGGCCTGAGTCAGCAGCTTTGTACAGGTCTATGTACAGATGTTTAGTTTCCGCTAGGAGAGTAGCTGCTCTCCTAGGAGTAACTACACATGTACAGACATTCATTTTTTCTCCCAGAGCAAATATGGCCACTTTGGGAAAATATAACTTGGGAGCAACCTGAGTGAAATGGCTCCCAGGAGAATATATCCCAGGACACTGAACATATGTACAAGTATCCGTCCATGGAACCATCCTCCAGAATTCTAGGGAGTCTTGCTCCCTGCCCTTTCTTTCCCCCCTACCAGGGGTCTAGGGACACAGTATGTCAATCCTAACTAATGAGGGAGTAGAACTTGCCCCCTAAATGCTTTGGGCTGAGAGATCCCAGTGCTGAAGCACTTAGAGGGCATGTTATGCCCCCAGCTTTTTCAGTGCAAACCAACCCCACCATCACATTGACCCTGTAAACAGCCCCACTACTGCTATTGATCCTGCAAGCCCCTTGCTGCCGTAACAGACCCTGAAACCTACCCCCCTCCCCACTGTCACTGACCCTGCAAACCCCTCCACACAGTCACTTAGACAGCACAAACCCTCCCTCCTGCCACTGACCTACCAGACCCTACACCTCCTGCACAGATGGCAGCACTTGGTTCTCTAGGGCCCCCTGGCAGGCCAGTGTCAGCACTGCAGGCTCACCACTATTCATCTTGAATGTCTGTACAGAGCTCTCCAGGTGGGTTTTTCTATGGGGAAAACAAACCTGAGAATATTTTCCCAGATCACTGGAATGTGTCTACGCAGGCTAGCTCAGAAGTATGAATTCAGTAGTGTGGAGGTTAAGAGGGAAAGTTACAGTTTTCCCTTAACTTTGTGAAGTACAATAGTTTTTCCTGGATAACTCTGTGTGTCAATAGTCTTCTTGTGGAATAAGGATGTGTCTTGTTTCTGTTTCCAGTCATCTCATCTCCAAGCAGATGAAACTCAGTTAGAACAAGAAGCACAAAAATAGCTGCCACTGTGCTGCTATTGGGTGCTGCTATTGGCTGCTGACCCAGCCACCCAAGCCAATACTGCTGCTCAGGGCACAGAACTGGCTAGTTACGTTTCTGACTGTAAACTTGGTTTAGGCATCAGCAATCTCTTGATTCAAGGATAATCTCTACCAAGCTCTTTGATGGGTCTTGAGATGGTTCTTCCAGAGATCATGATGACCAGGAATAACGGTCACAAGCTGGCAGAGGGTAGGTTTAGGTTGGACATCAGGAGGCGATATTTCACGGTCAGGGTGGCTAGGGTCTGGAACCAACTTCCAAGAGAGGTGGTGCAGGCTCCTACCCTGGGGGTTTTTAAGAGGAGGTTAGATGAAAACCCTGCTGGGGTTGTTTGACACCAGTACTCTTTCCTGCCATGGCAGGGGGTCGGACTAGATGATCTGCTCAGGTCCCTTCCGACCCTAGAAACTATGAAACTATGAAACTATGACTTAAGAGTCCAATCTTTGAGCCACAGATCCATCCAAAGAAGTTAGTCTCTCCTCTCCTTTTCCTTCCTCCACACACTCTTTTCTGCTTCAAGGGCAAGATGCTTTACCACAAAATGGGCTGCCACTTGGTTAAGGTTGCAGTGCCAGTGGAGTCAGTCAGCAGCCAACTCCTCCCAACTCTTGATGTCACAGGGGCAATTGTACCCCATGGGCTAGAGACCCCCAAAGGGGCATGGCCCCCCTGCAGGGCCCACATGCCCCACCTCACCCCTGCTTGCTTCCTCAGCCCCCTGCATTGCTGCCCCGCCTGGCCCCATCCCCCACCGGCTCCTGGAAACCCCCCCTGGATGGCTGCCCCATCTATCCCCATCCCCCTGCTCTCCCAGACCCCCCAATGGCTGCCCCACCCAGCCCCATCCCCCACTTGCACCCCCAACCCCTCCAGCACTTAAAAATATTTTTAAAAACCTCTACTCATCCCAGGGGCAGGGTCTGTTGGCGTTCCGGGGCCTCCTGGCAGAGCCCCCCCCCAAGCAACACAGGGCAGCAGGGGGCAGTGGGGCCTGGGCTGGGGCCACTGAGACTGTCATCCTACCCCACACTGTGTGGGTGGGGCCCCAGTGACTCCAACAGCAGCTGCAACTGCCAGTAAGTGCTAGGGGGGTGGGTTTTTTCTCCCCGGGATGCTGGGGGGGTAGGTATTGGGGGTCTCAGGGACTGGGGAGAGATGGGGCTGGATGGGGAGGGGATCAGGGGGTAGGCAGGGGATGAGCTGGGCAGGAAAGGGATTGGGGGGATGGGAGGAGATGGGGCCAGGTAGGGAAGGGATCAGGAGGGCTCTGGGGGCAGGCTGGGATGGGGCCAGGCAGGGAAGGGATTGGGAGGCTGGGGGAGTGGGCAAGTCCAGAAGGGGTCCCCGTCATGGTCCCCTTCCCCCTCCTCCAGCCCCCCAACCCCTTACTTACTGGTAGTGGAGCCTGGGTCCAGCTCCCTGGTGCCTCAGGGGCAGGCAGCATGCTTCGGCACCAGGGCAAGGGCTAACCATAGAGATGCTCTGGCAGCCAGAGCATCTTTATGGAGGACACAGCCTCTGGTTGCCCTATTTTTTTCTGTGTAGGTTTTTTTGACCCCTGGATATCCAGAGGTTTAATTTTGCCCCTGCGCTGCAAACCTGCAGCACAGGGAACATTTTCTTATTCCTGCACATGCCTCTTGCAGCATCTCAAAGGGGGCTGAGACGCTGCAAGAAGCATGTGTGGGCTCATCTGGACACACCCTCAGAGAGGTTGGCTGCTGAGGTAGGGAGAAGTGCTTGACTATCTCCAGTGTCTTTCCCTTGATGGTAATTTGGGAATGGGTGTCACATTCATGGCCTGGAGCAATCTGATAGGGCATGTTAGTCTTCTCAATGTTGAGAGAGAGGTCCAAAGTTTGGTAGGCTTCTCTGAAAAGATCCAGCATGGTCTAGAAATTTTCCTCAATGTGCATGAGAGAAAATTACCCAGATTGAAGAGCTCTCCTTCCATTCAGTACTCAATGTAAATTCCAGAAGAAAGGCAGTCTTTAATGGGAGCCAGAATGACTCAGAAAAATGGAGACTGGAGTTGGGATGATGACGCATCCTTGCTTGATCCCAGTTCAGATGACAAATGGATCTGTCTCCAATCGACCACACAGAACAGTTGCAGTCATCTGGTTGTGGAGAAGCCTTGGGACTTGATGTACTTATCAGGACATCCAAATCTAGCCAGTACTTTTGACAAGGCTTCAAAATGAATAGAATCAAGGGCCTTAGTAAGGTCAATGAAGGCCATATGCAGGTCCTGTGGTCATTCCCAACAGTTTTCTTGGATCTGGTGGACAACAAAGGTAATGTCAGTTGCCCCACAGGATGTTCTAAAACTACACTAAGACTCCAGCAGGACTTCCTCAGCAAGAAGTAGAAGATGGTTCAGGAGGATGCAGGCAAGGATTTTCCCTGCTGTGGAAAGAGGAGGGAAATACCTTTGTGGGTCTCACACACAGACTTATCTCCTTTCTTGAAGATAGTCTTTATGTTGGCATTTCTTAGGTCTCCAGGAATATCTTCATTGTTCCAGATTTGAATAAATTTAAGGAGTCTCAATAATAGTTCTTCATCGCCAGCCTTGTAGATTTTGGCAGGTATTCCATCTGGTCCAGTAGCCTTGCTCTTGGTTTCCTTGATAGCATGCCAGACTTCTTCTAGCATAGGAGAACTTCTCTGTGGACCAAGACCTTGTGGTGGTGGTGGAGACGCTTGCATGTCCCAGTGATCTTCAGAGCTGTGTCACCCAGAGTCTCACACTCTTGGCAGAGTCATCCAAGATGAACACACCTGAAGGAAGGTTCCAGACAAACCGCAGTCCAACCCCAAATCCTCAACAGTGGATCAGACAGAGGAAGATGTCAGGATCTCAACAGCTGTAAAGACAGAAGAAGGTGCAGCAACATGGAAGTCTCCTTTTGCCTTGGGTTCTTCCTTGCCCCTAGGCCCAGATCTCCACCTTGTAAAGATTGTGTGGTTGCTGTCTCTGTGCACCAGCACCCTCATGTTAAATAAAATCACACACAGGCTTCTACCACAGGAAACAGCATGCTGTCCTGTACCAATCTCCAATAAGCCCTGCAGCGATGGACCAGTGGTGATAGAGACAAGACTAGTGAATCCAGCAGTTTTCAGCCACAAATCCTCATGCAGGCAGCAGTAGCCTGATGGTTGTCTTGCACCTGAGATGAGATGGGGGTGAAATTCAGCAGCTGCTAACATGACTGAACAGTCCTATTCAGGATCCTCTCTGCTTACCCCACGTGGGGAAGGGGCTGGAGAATGTGCCTTCAACCTAGGCTGCCTTATCTGCTCCTGGATTGGTAACTGCATCCAGCAGGATCACTCTCTCTGGTCGACCACATCATAAGAAAACAAGGATTTTTGCAACATTAAATGTTCACACCTTGATGGATAATCAAGACAATGAACAACCAGAAAGGAGAACTGCCACTGTCTTCAAGGAACTAGCAAGATACAGCATCAACCGGAAAAGGAGAACTGCCATCATCTCCAGGGAAATAGTGAGATACAACATCAGCATGGCAGCTCTGAGTGAGACAAGATGACTGAATGGGGGTCAGCTGAGGGAAGAGGATGGAGGCTATACCTTCTTCTGGAAGGGGAAACTGTCCCAGGACAGACGTGTACATGATGTTGGCTTCACCATCAAGAATCAGCCTTTCCGTCAGCTTACAGAGCTCCCTGTGGGCATTAATGAATGTCTTATGACCCTCTGTCTTAAGCTTAACAACTACCAGTACACCACCATCCGAAGTGTTTGTGCCCTAATGCTTGATGCTGCTGATGATGTCAAACAACAATTCTACTCCAACCTTGAGCATGTACCAATTAATACTCATAAGAAGGACAACATCATTCTTCTTAGTGACTTCAATGTCAGAGTTGGACGTGACCTGGAACTCTGGAGTGACCCATTAAGAAGGAAGGAGTAGGGAAAGCCAGCTCCAATAGCATCCTCCTCCTGAGCAAATGCATGGAGCATGGTCTCGTCATCATGAACACCGTCTTCAGAGTAACAAATACAAGGCCACCTGGAGATACCCTCACTCTAAGAACTGGCATTTACCTCTTCAACTGTGTTATTGTCAGAGCCCATGATTGAATGGATGTCCACATCACACAAGCCATGCAAGGAAACGATGAGTGCTGCACAGATCACCATCTTGTCAGATCCAGTTTGAACATCTAGCTTGCTCTAAAAACAGCCAACAGCAATATGAAACTCCCAAACACCAAATCTTTCAAGACCTGAAGGTCTGTAAGGATCTCCAACAGTGTTTCCATGAACAGCTATCTGCTCTGTCCACAAATTAAGGCAACATTGAGGAACTCTAGAATGGCTTTAAAACTGCTGTCTGTATGGCCTGTTCTGAACCCCGCTGTCCGTACGGCCTAGCTATACCACCTGTCAACACCAAGACAGGTTCAAGGAGAATGATACAGAGATCCAAGCAGTCCTCAGCCAGAAGAGAAGGGCTCATTCCACTTCGCAAGATGACATCTCACCTCAACAAAAGAAGGAGATTATCAGTTCCTCAAAGCCGAAGCTCAAAGGAGGATCCAGGGAATCAAAAATCAGTTGTGGCAAGATAAAGCCAAGGATATCTGGCTCTATGCTGATAAACATGACATGCATAGTTTTTTCCAAACAACAAAAGCCATCTACAGCTCAACCTCCCATGGCCCTACTTTCCTGTGATTAAAGGATGGCTTCACACTCCTCAAAGACAATGAATCTATCCAAGCTAGATGGAAAGAGTACTTTAAGGTACTCCTGAACTGTGAGTCAACTGTGGTGGATACCACCATTGAGTCTATCCCCAACACCCTGAAAGGGGATCCCTTGTCAACTCTCCTATCCTACAAACTTGGTTTAAAGTGAGGTTAATGCTATTACAGATACATCCTGTTTTTTGTTGTTAAAAAGACAACACTATAAGTAAAATATTATTTTGTTTGGTCAAAATTCAACACCTTACCCATCAAAGGGAGGTTGATTATAATTTTCTTTCCTCCCCCAAGTAAATGATTATTCAGAGCCACAGGAGATTAGTACATGAAGATTTAGCCTGATAATAATATCTTCTTGATAATGTTCTGCTCTTACAATTAAATTAAGATCAGGGGAATAACTTTTTCCCTTAAGTAATGAGAACCAAGTTACGGATCTCTTAGCAATATATATTTAAACAACTCACTTCATGACCTTCCAATCACTTGTTCTAGACAGTTTTGACTAGAAGGATCTGGCTGTGACATATTTTTAATTGCTTTTACTTCAGTTTTCTCTTATGCTGCACTGTGGCTCCAATCAGCTGAGAATCTTTTCCTGCATTACCCTGTATTAATTATTCTTTCCAATGCATCCTTTACCCATGCTCTTTTTTCACCATGTATCTTGGTCTCATTTTTATTAATAAGTACTTTGTTTCTTCAAAGCACTTTGAGAAACAAGAAGTTGTTTTTAATGTTCTCATAAGGAGGTTTATATACCAAATTGGAAACCTACATGAGAGAATGTAAGTGATTTACTCAAGAGAGTTTTAGTCTCAGTCAGGATTAGAATTCAATTCCTAACTCTCAGTATGCAGATACATGCAACAATTGAACCATTCCAAAATGTCACAAATTGGGAACAGTTGCTACTGTTTTCATGGCTCATAATTGTCACAGGTCAGAGGTGTCCACATGTACAGTGTCCTAGCATTCGAGGTAGAACAGGCACTTTTTAGGCACTGAAGCGGTGTGCCTCTGAAATCAAGTGGTGTGAGTGACTGTCCAGTCCAGCATGCTTCATAGTGAGCAAGTAGGGTGGAGTGCTTGTACCCATACTTTGGGGTACCAGGAGCTTGGTGGGTGCATGGTGAAGTGCCACAGTGTAGTAGGGAGCAAGGACAAAGCTGATTTTTAGAAAGATAGCTTTCTAACAAGGGAGTTCATTAATGAAAAGTGCCAAGAAAAAGTGGGTGGGGGAAAATGTAGCAGTAGAGTTCTGGCTCCATGCCAGAACATCTATTTATGGAGGTGGAGAGGCAGCGAATGCAGTGTGGGATGCCTAGAGTACCAACCAGATCCACAGATTCATCCTTTTTCCTTTCCTGGTTTCTCCTTTTCTTTTTTCTTCTACCCCTTCCCAGAACTGGTTCCTTTGGTTCTTTTTCCTATTTGAGTAGTTTTATGTATTCCTGCTCTATTGATTCAGAAAACACAGCAACTCTGTGCAAGAGCTTTGCTAGTTGCTTGCGTATACTAAAGAGGTACTGGAACTGCTGATTTGGTGCAGTGGGAAAGAGGTAGTTTAATGGCAGTGGTACTGTTCAATTAAAACTGATGGGAAATGTGCTAGAACTGGAAAATCACAAAACACAGTAACTGCACAACTGCAGTTTCTAATCAAACTACTGGTTCTTTCCAGCAGCCTTATGTAATGAGGATATGGCCCTTAAAAGAGGGCGTTTTTCCATACTTGGTCGTGTGCTGCTGTGCTTGACTCTAAATTTACAAAATTGCCAGTTTTTGTATCCAAGCTGTCAAGAGTCCTCAGAAGGGATCCCAGGCACTAAAGAGCCTGATTAGATGACATGGTAACTTACAGTTCAGCCATGTGCTAACTGACAGGTCTTGAAGCACTGTGTCTCCCCACTGTGCACAGCATAGAAGATTTTTTTCCTGCAAAGATTCTTCTGCTTACATCTGGTAACATTTTTATGTAAGAGTTAATGATCCTATTAGCTATTGAACTTAAGTAAGTGCTGGCCTCTGTTACCTCTTTTTCACTATAAGAAATTAGGTTAGTGGATAGAGAGTTCCACTTTTGCCTTAGGCTTTATTTTTTCAGTTATTGCAAAAGGTTTCTTTCAGCTCTTGTCAGTGTAACAGGGAGCTTAGAGCTCCTGTTACTTTAAGGGGAGAAACTAGAGCCCAAGCAGCTAAACAGGGGTCAGCTGTAAGGGAAAGCAGCAAGGAGATGTGGCTGCCTAGGCAGTAAGTGGCTCAATGGTCTTCCACCAGCCCAAGGGGATCATTCTGCCTGACAAGGTGCAGGATTACCAGGGTAAGGGTGAACATACACCCATCACTGGCAAAGATCTTATGAGGGAACACCTTGAGAGGTTGGACATCCACAAATCAGCTAGCCCATATACAATGCACCCAAGAATACTAAAGGACCTGGCTGATATCACAGAATGGCCAATGGTGAGGATATTTGAGAACCTGTGGCACTTGAGAGAGGTTCCTGAGGATTGGAAGAGGGCCAATGTGGTGCCAATGTACAAAAAAGGGAGGAAGCAAGGTCCAGGGAACTACAGGCCAGCCAGTTTGACCTCAGTCCCTGCAAAGATCCTGGAAAAAATCATCAGAGAAACCATTAACAACAGCCATGTTGGCTATCTCTCAGAATGGAAGACAATATTCTGAGAGATAGCCAACATGGCTTCGTTGTGGGTAGGTCTTGTCTGACCAACCTCATTTCCTTCTATGACCAGGTTACACATCACCTGGACAAAGGAGAAGAGGTTGATAGCATATATTTGGACTTCAAAAAAGCCTTTGACCTGGTGTCCTCACGTAAAATTGGGGAACTGTGGCCTCAACAACCCTACAGTGTGATGGCTGGAGAACTGGCTCTGTGATTGGACCTAGAGAGTGATAATTGATGGAACCAACATGGTGCATGGTGACCAGTGGCATCCCTCAGGACTCCGTATTCAGACCAGTACTCTTTAACATATTTATAAATTATCTGGATTCTGGTGTCAGAAGTGGACTGGCTAAGTTTGCTGATGACACCAAATTATGGGGAAGCGTGGTCACACTAGAGGATAGCCTGGCAATTCAGGCCAACCTCGACAGGCTTTCAAGGAGCGTGGATAAAAGTCATTCAACACAGAGAAATACAAGCTGCTCTACCTCAGGAGAAAAAACCCACAACATACTTATAGGCTCAGCAGTGCTACTCTCACTAGCATCATGACTGAAAGAGACTTGGGGGTCATGATTGACCACAAGATGAACATGAGCCACCAATGCAATGCCACAGCCAGCAAAGCAAACAAAACTCTGGCTTGCATCTACCAATGCATCTCAAGCAAGACACAGGAAGTCACCCTCCCACTGTGCTTGGCTATGGTGAGGCCACAGCTAGAATGCACCATTCACAATTTAAGAAAGGATATGGAAAAGCTTGAAAGAGTCCAGTGGAGAGCCACGCACATGATTAGAGGACAAGAGAAAAGGCCTTATGAGGAGAGGCTAAGTCATGGGACTATTCAACCTGAAGAAGAGAGAGCTCAGGGGTGACTTGGTGGTTGCCTATAAGTACATAAGGGGTGTGCATCAGGAACTAGGAGAGCATCTGTTCACCAGGGCACCCCATGGGAAGACAAGGTCCAGTGGTCACAAACTCTTGGAAGACCATTTTAGGCTGGACATAAGAAAAATCTTCTTTACTGTCCAAGTCCCCAGAGCCTGGAATAGACTCCCCCCAGAAGTGGTGCAAGCACCTACTCTGGACACTTTTAAGAAACATTAGGATGCCTATCTTGCTGGGATGATTGACCCTAGCTGACTTCCTACCCCTTTGACAGGGGGCTGGACCTGATGATCTTGCAAGGTCCCTTCCATCCCTAATGTGTATGAAATTTATAAAATCAAGGTAAAGGGCACACCTGCAACCTGTCTGGGGAAGTCACCTGACTGGAAGGGAGCAAGGCTTAGAGACCGTATAGCGCAGGTCTGAGCCTACACCAGCAGTCTGGCCTGGAGGCTGCTGAGGAAAGAGCTACGGGGCAGAAGTGTTGCACAAAAGCACCTGGCTGATAGCTGGACTACCCTGGAAATAATGCAGGTAGAATGCTGTTCACTGGCAAGGAACACAACACAGGGTAGAGGGAAGCCTGGTGGTACAACCAGCAACTCGGGGTTATGTTTGAACCCCATGCAAGTTGGTTTGTGTTATCACTAGTGGGCTTATGTTTTGTAGTTTATACCAGAGGTCTGCGTTGGTACTATAAAGGGGTAGTGGAGGTCCCAGCAGTGCCTGTGAGCAGGGTGAAGGCAGAGCCAAAGTAGGCTCAGTGTCTGAGAGCAGGGCAGAGATACAGCCAAAGTAGGCTTAGTGCCCGTGAGCAGGGCAGAGACAGGGCCAGGGAGCCCAGTGCCCAGAGCAGGGCAGAAACTGGGCCAGTGAGCCTGGGGCCAAACCAGACAAGACATGCCCAGGACAGGGGAGAGGCAAAGGCTGGAACCCAGAAGCCAGGTCCAATATAGTGGGCCTAAGCTAGAAGGCCCAGGGAGAGAAAAGTGGCAAAAGCCAAAAAGGCCAGAACCCTACAAGGGAGATTGATTGGACAGTAACATCTACAAGGCATGGGCATGGGAATGGCTACAGGAGAGGTTGGACAATATTAGCCCTTAAGACAATTAGTATGCTAAAACACAGCCTGTTAGAGGGTGAGGGCTCACTCTGGAACCTCTGGGCAGCCTCCCTTTTCCAAATTAAATATTTACATCAAGGCACAGAACTCCTTAGTGTTTGATGACTTTATTAATTAGCTTAACATGCCTAAGAAGGTGATTCCTGTTAAAAAGGAATTTCAGTAGTTCATGCTGGGGTTTTTTGCTTAATACACTATAGTGAAGTATGATAAAAAGAGAGAACTTTTTAAAAAGTTGTAAGTACAATAGAATCATTTATGTCTTCACATCCCTTAATGGTGATGGGGTTATGTCTCCCAACGTGCATCACTAATATTAAAGTTTTTTTCTCCTTTCTTTGAAAAAAGTTAATGCAGGTGACCCTTGCCATTCATGGGAGAGACATATTCCAAATTCTACTTGATTAAACCTAATATTCCTTCAGAGAAAAGAAAGGCTGTCCTTCAAAGAAAGACTGTCAAATGCTCAGCATTCTGCCTGTGCTACCATAAGGAGCGGGAACATTAAAAATGATGTGCAAGTGCATAGCGAGTGTGCTGATTCACCCATGAACTGAGAACAGGTTGATTTCATTAGGCTTCACCTAGCAGAAGAAGGAGTAAGAGTCCCTGTCAAATGGGAAGCTAGACTATGTAAAAAGAAATCTTAGAAAAGAAAAGGCTTGGAGCAGTTAGCTCAGAAAGCAGCTATAATTTCATTGACCTGTTTTAAACAATGACCTTGCCTTGTATTTCATTCAGATTTTGTTTGAGTGAGGTCACACAGAAGCAGCCACCAGAAATAAGGATGAATTAAACAAGAACCTACCTTATTTGTATGTAGCCCATTTACAGATTAACTTTCCAATTGCTTTTGTAATGAGAATATTCTTTATTTGAAAAGAATATATGTGAATATATTTACATATATTTTCCCTCCCTATAAAGCCACCCCTCTTAAGCAGCCCCC
>NW_017728997.1:49221876-49222824 GCF_001723915.1 Gavialis gangeticus | reverse complement strand
TCCCCCCACACACACAATCCTCCTCACCCCCACGTCCCTACTTACTGGGGTTGGAGCCTGGGTCCAGGTCACTGCTGCAACCTTGCCCTGCTCCTATTTGCCCCAGCACACTGAGGCAGCATGGTGGGGCAGCGAGGGAAGGGGGCAGGCATAGAGATGCTCTGGCCAGGTGCCAGGGTGTCTCCTTGGAGGATTCAGCCTCCGGTTGCTTCAGGGCACACTCCAGGAAGATATCCTGCACCACTTTTTTTTTCAGCAGGTTTTTTTGATACCGGGATTTCCTGGTAACAAATTTAGAGTCTGTGCTGTAAATATGCAGTGCAAGAAACATATCTGAGTTACCAGCATGCCACTTGTGGCATCTCAAACTGCTTTGAGTTGCCACAACATCCATGTGCATGCTTGTCTGGAGGTGACCCTTGAGTGCTGTGTAAAGAGGGTCAGTGGCACCACCACCATTAGCCATATTTTAAAAGTCAAGTGTGAACAAGTCTTGAACCAAAGAGACAGTTTAGGCACCTGAATGCAGGAAAGGCTTTTGGTCTCAGTCTTCCCAACCATATGTTTTCTTTCAGACTGCTACAGCAAAACAATTAATGATGCAGTTTTGCAAGAACTAAACTATGATTGTAGTCTATGCTATATAAATGCCTGATATATGCCATAGGTTTAATAATAATAATCTATGTTGAAGCATCCCAAATGATCTTTGATGAAGCATTCATACTAGGGCTGTGTGAAGCTTTGGTTGGTGATTCGATTCGGAGGAGATTCGGCCTGATTTGGTGGCCAAGTCTCCAAATCCGAATCGAATCAGGGGACCTATTTAAAGGTCCAAATTGATTCAAAGCTCTCCGAATCTTCAGAAAAGATTTGGAGAGCTTTGATAATTTGGGTAGTCCCTGGTAGCTGCAGCAGGGAGCTTCAGCCACTCTGAACTGGTAAGTA
>NW_017728997.1:49219219-49220998 GCF_001723915.1 Gavialis gangeticus | reverse complement strand
AGTCCCGGGGTTTTTTGTTTTTGATTTTTTTTCTTAAAGGGCCAGAGCTGGCCTGGCTGGGGCAACCGTGAGGAGGCTGGGGGAGTGAGGGAGGGAGTTGGGGGACTTGTGCAGAGCCTCCCATGCAGCATGGGGCAGTGAGGGGCAGCAGGGATCGCCCCCTGCCTGGCAGCACCTGCTGAACCGGGGCTTTTTTTTTCTAAGTGCCAGGAGCTGGAGTGGGCAGGGAGGCCATTGCTGGGCTGGGAGAGGGGCAAGGAATGGACCTGGGCTGGCTGATTCGGAGATTCAGACAAATTGAATTGGGACAGTGATTCAAATCGCCAAATTGAATCACTGCCCCTCAAAGTGGCTGAATCTGAATCCAAAGCGAATACTAGCTGCTTTGCACAGACCTAATACATACCATGATATTTAAGTTAAGCTCCTCAGGGAGGGGTGGGTGGGGTTTTTTTTGCTTTTGTTTTTGTTTTTGACCTACTAATTTCAATTATAATAATGAATCGCTCATTATCTTAGTGATCAGGAAGACTTATGTAAGATAGGACAGCACTTCAAATGTGTCTAGAAAGAAACAACACGTCTTTTGAATGATGTAAGAAAGACCCTTTTCATTTTTACAGTTTCTATAAAATGATGCCTTTCAAAGGTATGTTTATACTTATAGCAACACTTTTATTTATCTGGGCACTTTATCTCCTTTCAAAAACGTCTTGAGTGTCTATACCATACACCACTCAAATGTTCCTAAGCTGTAGATGTAAAAAATGACTTCGGGGTTTTTTTGTGGTTTTTTTTTTTAAATTTATCAGCTGAAGTTTGTACAGTCAAATGACTTGTTTATTCTTTATGCAGATTCCTTTAGCAAATGTGTGGATAGAGATCCAAAGAGTTTATCAGCATACTATTTATTCATTCCCTTATGCATCTCTACCTTTTGGGAAAAGGTAAACATTTTTTTTTCTTGTAGTAACTGTGAAGTGATAACTTCAAATCAAATTGTTTCATAGTTTCATGGTTGGTAGGGTCAGAAGGGACCTGAGCAGATCATCAAGTCCGACCCCCTGTCGTGGCAGGAAAGAGTACTGGGGTCAAACGACCCCGTCTGGGTGATTATCCAGCCTCCTTTTAAAGACCCCAACGGTAGGAGTGAGCACCATCTCCCTTGGAAGTTGGTTCCAGATCCTAGCCGCCCTGACAGTGAAGTAGTGCTTCCTGATGTCTAGCCTGAATCTAGTGTCAGTCAGCTTATGGCCATTGTTCCTTGTTACCCCCGGTTGTGCTCAGGGGAACAGGGACTCTCCCATTGCCTGCTCGTCCCCCTTGGCCAGTTTATAGACAGCCACCAGATCCCCCCTCAGCCTTCTCTTGTGGAGGCTGAACAGGTTCAGGTCCCGTAGCCTCTCCTCGTAGGACCTGCCCCGCTGCCCCCTGATCATGCGAGTGGCCCTCCTCTGGACCCTCTCAATGCTGTCCACATCCCTCTTGAAGTGCGGTGCCCAGAACTGGACGCAGTACTCCAGCTGCGGCCTGACCAATGTTGCATAGAGGGGGAGGATCACCTCCTTGGACCTGCTTGAGATGCATCTGTGGATGCATGACAAGGTTGTGGCAGAAAGCCACCTTGGTTTCTCCCCCAAAAAAATCTCTGCCCTGTGACACTGTGATTTAAATCTCTGTGCTGTGACCATTCAATTAGGATGGGCCCAGCACACAGGGGACCACACCCTCAGCCTGTCTCTTTAGGGAACTGGAGCTGGCTGCATTCCTGAGGGAGGG
>NW_017728997.1:49216770-49218652 GCF_001723915.1 Gavialis gangeticus | reverse complement strand
GACATAAGGCGCCCCTAGGGAGGCATTCGGAGCCTGGAAGGTGGTCGGGTGCAGGGAGGTGGGTGGCTCGACGCAGGAGCACCCCCTACTGGCCCGCCTCACGTGGTGGAAACAGTGGAGGGATACGAATACCCAGCTGTGTTCCTGAGGTGGGATCTCTGCACCCGCCACAAGGTGCGGTTAGCCTTCCTGACCGCATCCTCACACTGCCGGCCCATGTTCATCTTGGCATCAAGGATGACTCCAAGATCCTTTTCTACCTCTGCACTCTCGAGAAGGGCGTTCCCCAGCCTGTAGGTATGGTGCTGGTTCTTCCTCCCCAGGTGCATCACCTTGCACTTGTCAGTATTGAAACCCATCCTGTTCTCATCTGCCCACCCCTGTAACCTGTCCAGATCTAGTTGCAGCCTGTCCCTCTCTAACACGCCCACTTCTCCCCACATCTTAGTGTCATCCACAAATTTGAACAAGGTGCTTTTCATCCCAATTCATTAGTGTCCTGGCTCCGGTGCAAGACACGCAGGTGTAAGCCTGCTGTGTCCCCATGAAACTAGGGACCCCAGCAGTGACCCCAGGACCCCCGATGAGCCCTGGCCTGCCCGCAGGTAAGCAAGGGCCTGTGGAGGGATGGACCTACCCAGCTGGGAGCAGGCTAAGTGGGCTGAGAGTCATGCCTCCCCTCCCCCCGGCTCTTACTTGGCCCAGCCCCCCAGGGAGCCACACGACCCCCCTGCAGGCACATGTGCCAGGTTAGGGGGGAGTTACCCACCTGTTCCTTCCCTCGGTGGAAGGGAGGGACCCCCCTTAGTCCCCTAAAAACAGCAAGGCATCGGCCAGCCCTTCTGCGCATGCGCGCAGTTTAAAAAGGGCCCGGCAATGGTATAAGCCTCATTAGTGTCCCAGCTCTGGTGCGAGATACGTGGGTGTAAGCCTGCTGCACCCCCACAAACGTAGGGACCCCAGCAGTGACCCCAGAACCCCTAACGAGCCCTGGCCTGCCCACAGGTAAGCAGAGGCCCGTGGAGGGAGGGACCTAGCCAGCTGGGAGTGGGCTAAGTGGGCCGAGGAGGGTTATGTCCCCCCCCAGGTTCCTACTTCACCCAGCCCCCCATGGAGCCAAGTGACCAGAGCCTCATGAACAGGCTGTGCAAACAGGCACGCTCCTAGGCCCAGCGCGCAAGTTAGCGCGGGAGTTCGCACAGGAGAGCAAGTGGGAGGGCCCAAGGCCTTGCCTGTGAGCCCCCCAGTGTTGACAGTCCCAGCCATAGCCAGCCCACCAGCGGCATGAGGTGGATGGGCATGCGCCACACCCTAATGGTCCCCAAGGGGTCTGCAGCCCACCCCCCGGCACCTCAGAGCCCACCACCCGGACAGAGCCCGTGGTTCTGAGCTCCATGCAGACGGAGACCCTGGCTCTCAGCTGCAGGGGCTGCCTGTCACTTTTTCAGGCTCTGGAGCCCGGGAGCATGGCCACCTCCCCTTGGGGTGTCTGCTCCCTACTGGGGTTTCTGGCATGCCAGCTGGAGGAGCTCCAGTCCACAGTCCAGAGACTGCGTGCCATCAGGGACTGTGAGCAGGAGATAGATTCCTACTGCCAGGCCCTTCTCCCCCGGGAAGTGGAGGCTAGACCATGGTTTCCCACCAGGACAAGGGAAGACTCGGGGACCTCCCTTACTGTCCAGCCCAGGGGTTGGACCAAGGTGGTCAAGGGCCCCAAGGCTCACCGCACCAAAGCCCCTACCCTGCTGGAGCTTTGCAACAGGTACGAACCTCTTGCAGGCCCAGCAGAGCCTGCTGAGTTGTCAGCTCCCACAGGCAACACAGACGATACTGTAGCTACCGCTCCTGCTCTCCCCAAGACCAAATGCAAAGTATTTGTTGT
>NW_017728997.1:49214540-49215517 GCF_001723915.1 Gavialis gangeticus | reverse complement strand
AAAAGTTTATTAAAGAGGCCATCCTTAATGGACTGGCTGACGCCAACACCCTAAGGGATACCCAGCATGGGTTTGCTGCGGGTAGGTCTTGCTTGACCAATCTCATTTCCTTTTATGACCATGTGACCTATCACCTGGACAAGGGGGAAGAGATTGACATTGTATATCTTGATTTTAAAAAAGCCTTCAATCTGGTATCCCACAATCACCTCCTAACCAGGATCAAGAACTCGACCAGCAATTCACCAAGGAACTGGCCGAGGCTGCACGATTCCAGTGCATGGTTGTCATGGGAGACTTCAACTACCCAGACATCTCATGGGAAGAGCACTCGGTCAAATCTGAATGGTCACAAAACTTCCTCATGTGCGTGGATGAGCGCTATATGACTCAAGAAGTCTATGGACCAACAAGAGGCGAAGCACTGCTTGACCTGGTACTGGCAATGGGGGATGATCTAACCACCAACCTAATGATCAAAGAGAAGCTGGGAGACAGTGACCATGAGCTGATCACCTTCACTATCCACTGTATAGCTGGCAAGTCAGTTAGCAAGGCAAAAGTCCTTGACTTCAGAAAAGCTGACTTTGACAAGCTCAGGAGGCTTGTTGGTGAGGCCCTAAGGGACCACGTCCCAAAGGGGCGGGGAGTTCAGGATGAGTGCTTGCTCCTCAAGGGAGCAATCCTGAAAGTACAAGCAATGTCTATCCCATCTTGGAGGAAAGGCAGCAAAAGGGCACAGCAGCCCCCTTGGCTCTGCAGGAAACTTGTGGGCCTCCTGCATTGAAAAAGAAAGACCTATAAAGGATGGAAGACTGGAGCCATCTCAAAGGAGGAGTATTTTGCACTGGTCTGGACCTGTAGGGACTGAACTAGAAAAGCCAAGGCTGCGACTGAACTCTTGGGACACTTGGGGCAAAATAACCCTGCCCAGTTCCTCCCAGATCTTCAGCCAGGGGGAACTAGAGCCTGGGGCC
>NW_017728997.1:49188503-49209540 GCF_001723915.1 Gavialis gangeticus | reverse complement strand
ACTATGATGGGAGTCTACTATAGACCCCCTACCCAGGGTCAAGTCCTTGACCAGGAGTTCACTGGGGAATTGGTTGAGGCTGCACAATCCTGGTGTATGTTTATCATGGGAGACTAACTACCCAGACATCTCGTGGGAGGAGTGCTCAGCCAAATCCGAGTCATCGCAAAGCTTTCTCTCGTGCGTGGATGACCTCTATCTGACACAGGAAGTCGACAGGCCAACAAGAGGTAAAGCACTGCTTGACCTCGTACTGGCAACTGGGGATGGCCTAATTAGTGACCTAACGATCAAAGGGAAGCTGGGTGACAGTGACCATGAGCTGATCACCTTCACCATCTGCCGTAAAGCTGGCAAGTCAGTCAGTAATACAGAAGTCCTCAACTTCAGGAAAGCTGACTCTGACAAGCTAAGGAGGCTTGTCAGAGAGGCCCTAAAGGGCCACAACCCAAAGAAGAGGGGAGTTCAGGATGAGTGGTTGCTCCTCAAGGGAGCAATCCTGGATGCACAAGCAAAGTCTATCCCGTCAGGGAGGACAGGCAGCAAAAGGGCACAGCAGCCCCCTTGGCTCTCCAGGGGACTGGCAGACCTCCTGAGTCTTAAAAGGAAGACCTACAAAGGATGGAGGACTGGAACCACCAGCAAGGAGGAATACTCTGCTCTGGTCCGGACCTGCAGAGAGCAAACCAGGAAAGCCAAGGCTGTGATGGAACTCCAGCTAGCTACAAATATCAAGGACAATAAAAAGTCCTTTTTTAGATATGTGGGGAGCTGGAGGAAAAGCAAGGGCAACATTGGACCCCTGCTAAACCAGATGGGACAACTGACAACCGATGCCCAGGAAAAAGTGAATTTGCTAAATGGATATTGTGTGTCAGTTTTTCACCAGTCCCATGGGATGCGCCTGCCCACTGTGGGTCAGGGAGGCCCGGGTGAGGGAGATTCCTTGCCCTCCATCAAAGCTGACCTCATGAAGGAACACCTTGACAGGCCTTCAAGTCAGCTGGCCCTGACAGGTTACACCCACGGGTACTCAAGGAGCTGGCAAGCATCATAGCTCAGCCCCTGGCACAGATCTTTGAGAGCTCCTGGCGCTCTGGTGAAGTGCCCAAAGATTGGGAGAGAGCCAATGTCATGCCTACCTTTAAGAAAGGGAGGAAAGTAGATCCAGCAAACTACAGGCCCATCAGCCTGACCTCTATCCTGGGGAAGGTCTTGGAAAAGATTATCAAAGAGGCCATCCTTAACAGACTAGCTGAAGGCAATATCCTAAGGGATACCCAGCATGGGTTTGCTTCAGGTAGGTCTTGCTTGACCAATCTCATTTCCTTTTATGACCATGTGACCTATCACCTGGACAAGGGGGAAGAGATTGACATTGTATATCTTGATTTTAAAAAAGCCTTCAATCTGGTATCCCACAATCACCTCCTAACCAGGATCAAGAACTCGACCAGCAATTCACCAAGGAACTGGCCGAGGCTGCACGATTCCAGTGCATGGTTGTCATGGGAGACTTCAACTACCCAGACATCTCATGGGAAGAGCACTCGGTCAAATCTGAATGGTCACAAAACTTCCTCATGTGCGTGGATGAGCGCTATATGACTCAAGAAGTCTATGGACCAACAAGAGGCGAAGCACTGCTTGACCTGGTACTGGCAATGGGGGATGATCTAACCACCAACCTAATGATCAAAGAGAAGCTGGGAGACAGTGACCATGAGCTGATCACCTTCACTATCCACTGTATAGCTGGCAAGTCAGTTAGCAAGGCAAAAGTCCTTGACTTCAGAAAAGCTGACTTTGACAAGCTCAGGAGGCTTGTTGGTGAGGCCCTAAGGGACCACGTCCCAAAGGGGCGGGGAGTTCAGGATGAGTGCTTGCTCCTCAAGGGAGCAATCCTGAAAGTACAAGCAATGTCTATCCCATCTTGGAGGAAAGGCAGCAAAAGGGCACAGCAGCCCCCTTGGCTCTGCAGGAAACTTGTGGGCCTCCTGCATTGAAAAAGAAAGACCTATAAAGGATGGAAGACTGGAGCCATCTCAAAGGAGGAGTATTTTGCACTGGTCTGGACCTGTAGGGACTGAACTAGAAAAGCCAAGGCTGCGACTGAACTCTTGGGACACTTGGGGCAAAATAACCCTGCCCAGTTCCTCCCAGATCTTCAGCCAGGGGGAACTAGAGCCTGGGGCCAGCACCTGAACTGGACTGAGATTCAATAAACAAAGCCCCTCCACCACTCCAGCCATCTCTTACACCTGCCTCAGCAGCCTCCCCTGTGTGTTCTGCCCTTGTGTGGTAAATCCTATGATCCACTCCCCTGCCCTTGTGTGTGTTGTGTGACTGAGTAAGCCAGCTCAAGTCTCCGAGCCCGTGTGTGTGTGTGTCCATCTTCCCCAGGCATAGCCTGCTTGGTTTCCTGTGGGGCTGTAGCTCAGTGAGCTTTAGCCCCCTTCCTCCCCTGCACTCCTTTCACAGCTCTAGCCTGCTCCTATTGAATTCACATGCCCTGCTGTGATTTTTGTTTCTTTTTTGATTTCCCTCTCCTTCATGTGAAGCAATGGCAGAGCAGAAGTCTTCGGGGGGGGTGCAGATGCACCTGCAGAACTTCCTGCAGCCCCCACTGTGGGGGCAGATTCCACCCAAGCCCCTGAAGGGGTGCATGTCCCTACAAACCTCAACCTGGGTTCAGAGTCCAATCAGTCCCCTCTGGGGTAGACAAGCCTGTAACCCCCACTGCAGGGGCAAGCTGAAATCTAACAGGGAGCCAGCAGGACCAGGGAGTCTCCCCCAGCCAGGCCCCTCCTGGAAGAGCTCGCAAGCCCCCCAGCTACTCTTCAGCTTCCTTCACAGCTGGGGGTGGGAAGAGCAAGAGCCCTGCCCCAAAGCCTAGACCACCATCACCTGAGGGACCAGGTATGCTACACCAGCCAGCACACCCACTCAGCCTGTCCCTGGCCCTAGCCCTGGCCCCACCAAGGCAGCCCCCCAGTGGGGGAACCACAACTATGCAAAGGTAGCTGTGAGGTGACCCACAGCTTCAGGGCCTGGACCCTTCACTGCCAGCCATTCCAGCTCGGGAAGCAGGGCCCTCTTTCCAGCTCTCACTCAAAGGCACAGGGTGAAGTGCCAACTACCCAAGCAGGAGAACCTGCACTTTGAGACCTGGATGCAGGTCCTGGCTCAGGTGGCAGGGCCCCCCCCCCCAAGATCGTGGTGGCCTCCCACTTTCATGGCAAGGGGGGCGGGCTAATTGTGCCCTGCTCCCCCAGCTCCAAACCCTGGGGAGGGTTATCTCCCCAGTGGTGGCCCTCTTGCTTGGATGCCGAGACCCCTACCTCTGCCACATGCGCTCTTTCTGCTGCCAGGTCATGATCCAGCTGGAGTAACAGGGCCTATCATACCAGCTGATATGCCCCAAGCCCAAGGAGGGTGCAGAGCCCGGGGCAAATCAGCTTGTGTGGGGACCCGCCCCTGCCCCGATCCTGGGGCAAGGGCAGGTCCTCACACAAGCTGATTTGCCCCGGACCCACCTGTCACTGGCCCCAGGTGGCAGCACCAGCTTCCTGTCATCCAGCAGGCAGATTGGGGGCCTGCAACACCAGGAGGAGTCCGGCATAGACCCAGCAGCCCTTCTGGGGCTGCGGGCAAACCCCCAATCTGCCTAATGGATGACAGGAGTCTGGTGCTGCCAGCTGGGACCAGTGCTGGGCACAGCCCTTGCCGGGAAGATCAGTGCTGTTGCTGACCCCAGCTGGTAGCACCAGCTTCCTGTCATCTGGCAGGAAAATAGGGGCTCGCCCACACCCCAAGGCAGGCTGTGGGGGCTACGTCAGACTCCTCCCAAGGGTGCAGGCCCCCAATTTGCCTGCCAGATGACAGGAGGCTGGTGCTGCCACCTGGGGCCAGCAGCAGCACCGATTTTCCCAGTGCTGGGTGGGCAAAACATCGAAACAATAAAAGTTTCAATGAAATGAAATGGAACAGTGCTTTCAAAACAAAACTTGAAACGAAACATTGTTCCATCAAAACATGGAAATGGAAGTCAAAGCAGAACAATGATATTTCACACAGCCCTAATATGCAGTGCAGAGAGCATTTTTTGTTACCAGCATGCATCTTGTGGCATCTCGAAATACTCTGAGATGCCACAAGAGGCACATGCACACTTGTCTGGACGTGCCCCATGAGATTTCTTTTGGTCCAATCCTCCAACTTGTTGAGGTCTCCTGGAATCCTAGCCCTACCCTCCAGTGTATCCACTTGGTGAGCTTGGTGTTACCTGCAAACTTGCTGAGGGTGTACTCTATGCCATCTTCCAAGTCATTGATGAAAATATTGAACAAAACCAGCCCCAGGACCAACCCCTGGGGCTCTCCACCTGATATTGGCAACCAACTAGACATGGAGCCACTCACTACTACCATCTGAGCCCGATGCTCCAGCCAGTTTTCTGTCCACCTTATACTCCATTCATCCATACTTCTTTAGATTGCCTGCAGGAATGTTGTGGGAGACCATATCAAAAGCCTTACTAAAGTCAAGGTAAACCACATCCACTGGTCTCTCCATGTCTGTAGAGCCGGTCATTTCATCATAGAAGACAATCAGGTTGGTCGGCCCTGACTTGCCCTTTGTGAATCCATGTTCACTGTTCTGACTGTTTCTAATCATCTTCTTCCCTTGCAAGTGCTTAGAAATGGATTCCTTGAGGACCTGTTAAATATTTTTTCCAGGGACTGAGGTGAGGCTGAACAGTCTGTAGTTCCCTGGATCCTCCTTTTTCCCTTTCTTAATGATGGGCACTATGTTTGCCCTTTTCCAATCATCCAGAACCTCCCCCAGTTGCCATGATTTTTCAATGATGGCCAGCAGTTCTGCAATCACATTGGCCAATTCCCTCAGCACTCTCAATACATCGCATCCAGCGCCATGGACTTGTACACATCCGCCTTTTCTAAATAGTCCCTAACCTGTTTTTTTTGCCCCTGTTGGCTATTCACTTCCTCCCAAACCTGTGCTGCCAGGTGCAGTGGTCTGGGAGGTCCCCCTGTCTCTGAAGACTGAGATGAAAAAGACATTGAGTACTTCAGCCTTTTCTGCATCCTCTGTCACTAGGTTGCCCCTTCATATTTAGTAAAAAGACCCACACTTTCCCTGATCCTCCCCTTGTTGCTGACATACGTGTAGAAACCATTCTTGTTAACCTTCATGTCCCTTGCTGTCGCTCCAATTGTGCTTCGCCCTCCCTGATTTCCTCCCTGCATGCCCAAGCAATACCCTTAGGGCCCTGGCAGACATGCAGCTCCCTGCTCTAACTCACAGCACCTCATAGAAAGTGCCATGAGTTAGAGTGACCTGACACCAGACCAACAGACATTTTCTGAAGTTACCACTGCCTCAGCTGAACTATTCTTTGAGCAAGCTGCTCAGGAAAGTGGCTAGGTCACGTCCAGTAGGCCACCTCCCAATCTTCTTACAGGTGATCCCCTTCAGGATACTGGCAGTGATGCTGCTCACTGTCTTGTCCAGGCACATCAGGAGGCAGGAGTGGGTGACCACTGCAACATCACAGAGGTCTCCTATGTGGGACACATTGGCATCTCCCTGCTGGTAGGAACATGCAGGATTTCACTGCTGGCCTGCAGTGGCAGGGGCAGCCACTTCCTGAGCAGCTGCTGGATCTCGGCATCTGCCTTCTTGAGAGAAATCTTGGGGACCACTGTGCCCCTCAGGATGAATAATGTGTTCACTGCATCTATCTTCTGCCAGGGGGCAGCAGGAATAAGTCCAGCTTGAATGCATGCTGCACAATCCTACAGATGGTTTCTTCTGGTGCCTGCTTTTCCTGGTGTCTGGTGGGTGCTCCCAGGTACATGTAGCTCTCTCCATCTCTCAGGCATCTCATCTGCTTGCCCTGGATAGTGAGGCTGGAGTCCAGGGTGGTGCTCTTCTTCTTGCAGTCAATGTGGATCCTTCTTCTTCAGTAGGCTGTACTTCAGGGGTGGGCAATTATTTTGGGCAGAGGGCCACTTACTGAGTTTTGGCAAGCCATCAAGAGCCCCATGACAGGCAGGCAGGGGCAGATAAATATTAATTTTCTAAATTTTTTAGGGGTACCAGAGACCAGATAGAATTGGTCCACCCCTGCTGTACTTGATGTTTTCTTTCCTGGGTACAGTGTCCCTGGTCCTGCTCAGGCTGGCCTCCACCTCCTTCAGTGTGAAGTCCACCTAAAGTATGAAGTCCACACGAGGACAACGGAGGTCAGGAGTCTGACAGACGTGGGGTGCGAGGCACCTGATTTCATCTGGAGGTTAAAGAATACAGTTAAAATAGTTGAACAGAGTTTTCTGAGAGATCTGGAAGAATGCTGAGGGTCCCTCCAGGATCTCCCACATCGCCTTGGGGTGGTTAACCAGGTAAAGATTCTGGATACTGGAAGCTGCCTCCAGGTCATAGTGCTGGCACTGGGGACATCTTCTGGGGTGGTGCTGGTGCTGTGCCAGTCTGGCTGCTGGGACACTGCTTCCTGAGGGTTGCTTGGGTTGAGTGACTGCTGACAGCTCTTTGGTGAACCAGGCCCCTGAGGCTTCAGAGGTATCAAAGCTGGTGGCCTTGGTGAGCTCCTCCATCCAGATGGTCTGCCAGGGTTTGGGCAACATCTGTGAAGGGGTGGGCTCTTTTGGTGGCTTGGGGTCATCCCGGAGAGGTTGGTCAGTGGTTCTGGGTGGCTCTGGGGCTCCACAATCTGGGCTGCTAGAAGCCGTGATCACATCTGGTTAGGGCGGAGCTCTGCGTGGCAGCATAGCTGGGGCAAGCCTCACTGCAGAGAGACCCCTCCTTGCCTGGTCTGGGGAGACTGGTGGTGTCACTGGCTTGGCAGGCCCCCTCACCATGACTGTGTTCCAGCATACTGTAACAAGGATGGCAGGCCTCACTGCCATAGGCCTTCTCGCTGCTCCCTGATCTTGGCACATCTTCTGATGCATCTTCAGCTGTTTCAGTGCGGTGAAGCGCATCTTGAAGAAGGCACAGAAGAAGGTGAGGCATTTCTGGTGGATCCATCTCAGATTCTTCTGTAGGTCATTGTGGGACTTGTACTGTGTGGGCAGGACACAGATGGGGCAAGCCAGCTTCTGTGGAAGGGGATGGGTACTAGTGTTATCAGTTCATTCTCTGTTGGCCTTGAAGGCACCTCTAAAACTAGCAAGCTACTTTTCCAGCATTTTTGTGCAAACTATATATGGTATACCTGGTTTCATATTAATTGGAACCTACTTCAGTTCATGCCTTTGTGTGATTTGTAAATGCACTGATCCCTGGTTGTATTAATCCATAGTACAGTGAGGCCTACACCAAGCAGTGAAGACTTGGTCAGAGTATATAATGTACACAAGCTCACTTGTCAGATTATAGACTGGTCAAGTTGGCCATGCCAGTCCTAAGTCTTTCACCTCCTCTTCTTCTGGCTGGCCTGCCCAAAGAAGGAAGGACTACCACAGCTTCAGAAGTTGTTTTTGGCAGTGGACAAAGAACCACTCTTCTTCAGCATGGTTCTTAGTTTTGTAGGAGTCACTTTTCAGTTGCTGTGCCTCATGGACCACAGTCATGGCTAGTTGGAAAAACCCAAGTCCTCCAGATTGGCAAAATTATGTGCTCCTAATGGTAAGCAATCTGTACACCTTAAATCATGGCTGAAGGTTCATCACATGGCTCTTGTTCTTGCAAATTGATCAAGGTTAACTGAAGATTAGATGTCATACCTAAAGCACAAATAATAGGATCTAAGTAGGGTCTTTGCCAGGAGGGTTGTGAAGTCATTCTTCTGACTGAGGTAATGGTTACAGGACCCACAATCATCAAATATAATCATATTTAAAGTTATATAAAGACCTAATTGACACAGTCTCTCTATGCATACACTTTATTCCTGCAAGTACTTCTTTATTCTCAGAATTCCTTTAAAAAATCTTTTTTTTACTAAAAAGAATTGGAGAATAAAGAAAAAAGAATAAATTCTAAACATCTATTGATCTTTGACCCAAAAACACAAGCTGCTTTTATATTTTATCTAAATAAATTTTACTTATGATTAGAGTTGCCCCAAGCCCAACTCAAATTTGGATCCAGGTTCCTTATCTGATCAAAACCTTCTTTCCATTACTTGCTTGCTTGTCTGAGCATCTGGATGGTCCTTGATTGTATCCCATTCAATTAATGACAGATCTGACTTCGCTTTCCTTGTAAGAGCTGATCAGATTACAGGAAAGATCATGTGGCTGCAGGCCAAAATTACTCATTCTTCCCAAGAACACCCTGATTTAGGTTTAACACTTAGTCACTCCATTCTGAGACAGATTAAATATCTAAAATATAATAATACATTGACAATACCATTACAGAATTAAAGCCAAGAGGAACAATTAATTCAGAGAACTAGATAATTGTGGTGGGTTTGTATTATAATATCTCAAGGAATTATTCTATCTCCTAAAACAGGACCTTTTTTAAATAAAAGTCTTATATGTGATGAGAGAAACCAAATCTTCTTTCAATGTGTATACACAACTATCAGTTGGAGTACTGTGTGCTTCATAGGAAGGAAAAACCTAGAAATGTTGTTTTCAAGTAACAGCAGCTGCAACAGCATAGCAGATTCTGCAACAGTTATGCATTTATAATTACAGCACTCTGGAGCAAGTCCTTGAGCAAGCAAAAAGACTTAGGACTTGTCTTCTCCCTAGCAGCTTTTCTTCCAGCTCTTGTTAATGTACCTGTGCAAGTTAAGCCACTTACTGATTACTGTTTTTAGAATATGATGCATCAGCAGGCCAGAAGCCACAACAATAAAATTCCTCCTTCACTTCAAGGTTTTATATGTAACCATTCTGGCAGGTATCAATAGCAATAACAAGTATTTAATATGCCATCTAGGAACCCCTTTTAAAAATAAATGAAACATTTGGCTCTAAAATGTTATAGATCTGTACTCAAATTTTGGTTCTAGGAATTTAAAATTGAAATAATCAAGGTCATGTTTAATAGTGATGTTTCCCCTCTTATAAGTATATACAGCATCTGTGACTGAGTCATATATGTTTGGTTAGAGTCTTACCATATTTGTCACATACAGCATGGCATGGAATATAATGCACAAGACAGAATAAAGAAAAATATATTTTTCCAGAGTTATGGCTGCATAGAGCAGGGGCAGAGTCTAATCTGCAGCTGACTCACTCTCCATTTCCTGCTTAACTAAACCCTGGCTTCTGTTGATGACTGGTCTCCATGGGTGGATCCATGATTTTGAAAAGAACTAAAGAGTTTTCAGGGTTGTAAAATAGGAGAGAGACCAGGAGCAGCTAGCTGATAGCAAAATCACCCTAAGGAAGATTAGCTTGATTAATAGAACATCAATGCCATTTAAAAAAAGGAGAGATGTTCTTTAACATCTATGCAATGAAGAACAATGAGCCATTATTCTTCTTTGTTCTGAAAAGACCAGCAGGAGGAAAAAGGAAGGAGGGTTTTGATGTATATATATATAAAGGAGATGTACTTGTGTTCTGAGGTGCAGTATGAAATGGAAGGTAAGCGTGTTTGAAAGCCTCTGGGTAAAGGTCAGAGAGGAAAGTAGCAGGGAGGATATCATGGTGGGCATCTGCTATAGGCCACCAAACCAGGAGGAAGAGGTGGATGAGGTCTTTTTTAAACAATTGACATAAACTTCCAAACTACAGGACCTGGTTTTCATGGGGGACTTTAATTATCAGGACATCTCCTGGGAAACAGCAGTGCACAAGCAGTCCAACAAATTTTTGGCATGTGTTGGGGATACCTTCTTGATGTGGATGGCAGAGGCGCCAACTAGGAGAGAAGCTTTTCTCAACTTGCTGCTGACAAACGGGGGGGGGAAATAGCTGAGAATGTGAAGGTGGAAGGCAATTCAGATGACCTTGAAATGATAGAGTTCAAGATCCTAAGGGGAAGAAAGGAGAGCATCAGCATAAGGAGACACTGGGACTTCAGTAAAGCAGACTTTACTAAATTCATGGAACTGATGGGCAGAATCTCTCTGGGGACAACTCTGAGGGGAAAAGGAGTCCAGGAGAGCTGGCTATACTTTACAGAGATCCTCTTCAGGATGCAAGAGCAAACTATCCCATTGCAACAGAAGTGCAACAGGAGACTAGCCTGGCTAACAGCAATCTCTTCAATTAACTGAAACCCACCAGAAATGGTGACTGAAGGCTGCCCAGATAAAGAGAAGTTTAAAATCCACATTTGAGTCCTCATACAGCAGCTTGATAAGGGTCCAATGATGGGAGCTTGGCCAGTGTTGTGACAGCTGCACAAAACACCACATTTGAACATGCTATTAAGGCTTCACAGTTCAATGCTGCCAAGTTAGGGAAAGTCAGGAGGAGACCACATACTGCATGGAGCAATAAATAGAAGTTGAACCCTCAAGGGATTAATTTGCAGCCCCCAGGCTCCCACTTGGATGTTCTTCCACTTCATTTCTCCAGCTGGAACAGTTGTTGGGCCTCTGGGCTCCCCCTCCCTCTCTCCCTCCAGCTTCCACTTCCTGTCCCTGCCCCAGGAGGTAGGGTGGGGGCAGTGCAGCATAGCTCAGCCCACCAGTCCAGGGGAGCCTGCAGCACAGTGCAGCACAGCAGGAGAACCTGTGGCCAGGGAGTTGGAGGTGGGGGCAAGAGCAGCAGGGAGGGCATCCATGCAAAGTGTGATCCAGGGGGACTGTGGCCATAGTGGTGCAGGCCCCATTGGTGCACTTCATGCAGCATGTGGCCCCCAGCCACTTAGAAGGTGGCTTGCCTTTGAACCTCAAACAGCCTTAGGCATGAGATAGGTGCCAAGACACTCAGCTCAGCCAACATGGAAGAAGTCTCAGGCCTGCACAGTAGAAGAACTTTAGACGCGTACATAAATCTTCTGTCAAAAACTTAAGCCTCTAAAGCTTCTCAGGTGCTTAAGTAGCTGTGTGTGATTTTTATGGCTCACTTCTTTGGAATTAGGCATCAAAAATTCCACCTAATTTGCATTCCAGGTGCCTCAGCCCTTTAATGTATCTGGCCTATGTTTCACTAAATTAATGAATTTGTTTTCATGTAACCTCTGTGAAATGAGGGGCTATTGTTATCCCATTTCAAAGATGAAGAAGAGAGAGAGAGAGAGACTAAGACTAATTTTGGTGTCTGACTTGAGATAAGTAGGACCTGATTTGTCAGAGTACTTAGCATTATAAGGCAATTTCTGTGTTCAAGCACAGCTCCCATTAATGCCAATTGTGGCTCTCATTGCTCAACACTTCTTCAGATCATATCCCAGAGTCTCAAGTAAGAAAAAGAGCACGTACAATTAGTGAGCTTGTCTGAAAAGTTTGGTGAAGCAGTTTGCCCAGCATATCACAGGAATATTGTAGCAGAGGAAGGGATAGAATCCAGTTCTCCAGAGCAGCATTCATTGGCTTTAAGCATTAGATGTTCCCTTGTCTTCCTGCAATTCCTTTCGTTCTTCTCTTCACACCTTCCAACTTCTGCAACAAATGAAACAGGTCCCACAGACAAATCTCCTTTAGTAAACTACCCTGGTTCATCCCCAAAACTAGTTCTCCCCTATGTACTTAATGAGATCGTATGGGAAAATAGTTCATGGTCATGAAATTAAAGATTCTAATATTATAAAAGCCTGTCTGTCTGTCTGTAACGCTTTATTTGTGCTCTGATTGGCTGACAGAAACCAGCAATCAGAGTGCTCCAAGCGTGGGGGAGCACCACCATGATTCTGAAGCTACGCCGAGGGTGGGAGAGCTAAGGCCAGCAACGCTGGCCTAGACTCCCCCACCCTGCTCCCTGCAAGAGGCACAGCAGCAGCAGCTTGGAGCGTTAGGTGGTGGCACTCCATCCCAGCCCCCTCCCCCTCCCCCTCATCATTCTTGACGAGTAGTTGGCTAGTAGTATCGTAAAGCATGTGCATGGGAGGACACATTAAGGGCCAGCAGGAGAGGCAGATAGAAAATGTGAACACTGAGTTTCATAGATACTTTGTGGCAGAGCACCTTTGGGTGCCTGCCACTTTAAGGGCAGAGGCAGGCAGCTACCAGATGCCTGATGAGGGCAACCATTTTGAACACTAGGCATATAAAGGCTGCAGTTTGCTGCTGCCAGCCCAGGCAGAAACATTGCCTAGCTGAGCTGCAGCAGGAACAACCCAAGAGGTATGGGCAAGAGCTGTGATGTAGGGGAGGAACGGAGTTATAGATAACACCTCTGGCATCAGGGCAAGAATGGGCAGCCTCCCACCTAATTAAAACTAATTGAGAAACAACAAGGCATGGCAGGTGAGTGAGGCGGGCAGATAGCTCAAAGACAGGTGGGCGGGCCAGCGTGAGGTCTGGCCTCGAACGTGCTCCTGTCACATACAGGCTTACAGCAGAAGAATAGTGAAACACAGGCATTTGGGGTTCTGTTCCATGTTAGGAAAGCATATTCTAGTGGGTATAGATTCTTCTACCAGTTGTTATCAACCTTTTTCAAGTCAGGTCACACCTCCAAAACATTTCTGAATTTGGTGACATCTCCAGTTGAGAAACCACTATTGTAAAGCTTCAGATTACCTCAGTAATTCTCAGCCAGGGTACTGCCACACTCTCCTGCCTGTATTAGGATTATCTAATAAACCTAAAGAAGGCAAGAGCAAAGGTGTAAGTAATGAGTTTTGTGCTCTGAGCAAAATTCCTTTGTGCCCCTGAGGGGCATGGGAAGGTGTGGGGAAGGAGGGTGGTCTTCCCTGCCCTAGGTGTCCCTCCACTCTGTTTCTCCAGCCAGGTCGTGCAGTGGTGCTCCAGCCCAGCCAGACTTCTCTGGATGAGCAGTGCAAAGTGTTGTAGCAGTAGCACATACCACAGCCCTTCTCAGGCTGCCCCTGCATGCTCTCATAGAAACAGAGGGACACAGGACATCTCCCGTGCCCAGCATACCTTTGTTTCTGAGATGAGAGTGTAAGGTCAGACCAGGAAGAGCTGCATGAAGAGCATGGGCTCCAGCTGCAACTGCTTCCTGATTTGACTCCACAGCTGTGCATGGTAGTACCACCTGGCTGCAGTGGCACCTCCACCATGGCACCCTTGGAAGAGGGTTGGGACACCCCAGTTGAAATCCATTGATCTACTCATTCTCTGAGAGTCTGACATCTCCCACCATGTTCCCTCTAACATGTTCCTGTCCCAGTTCTGCCTCTTTACTACCTCTGACTCCTCATTCCCATCCAGTTCTCTTCAGCCATCTAGTTTTGGTTTCTAGTCCTCAAGCTTCTTATCCCAGTCCATGTCTCCTTTGATTCCCAGTCAGTCACAGTCTTCCTCTCCAACCAGTCCCAATTTCCTTTTCCACTCTTAGCTTCTTATCTCAAAACTAATCCTCTGTACCTTCTGCAGGTACAGGTCTTCTCTTTTCTGGAATTGATTCAAGTAGTTTCTCCTACCTGTATGGCCTGGGCCAGCAGAGGAGCACTGTACATGAAGAAGAGAGGAGAGACTCCCTTTTCTGAGATCTGATCCTCATCCCTCATTTACCCTGTGAGAAAGTGAGAAGTCTCAGACTACCACTCTGTTGGAACTCACCTGTCCTTTCTCCCACCCTCTCACTCTCCCAGCATGTCTTGATGTTCAGGTACTCTTGGGGAGGTATGATGGTCCCTCAGGTTGAAGGTCAGTTTAGCTGAACCACCTGTTCTTTTGCAGAGCTCCACTTTCAAAACTTGTGCCATGGGTGCTTGTGGGACTGACTGTGTCTGTCTTGGGGCAGTTGATTGTCTGTATTGAGTCTTTCCTCTCCTTAGCCTGGTTTTGTAGGCGTTAATTGATGGTAATTAACTTGCTACATGAGGTAGGTCCTGTGCATTGAGCTGGTCCCTGAGTGAATCATGATTGGTTGGGAACTGGTAACACAGCAGCTTAGCAGCCAGGCCTGCAGTAGCGTCTCCCCTCCCTGCCCCAAGACAGACACAGTCAGTCCCACAAGCAACCATGGCACGAGTTTTGCCTGTCTGCAGCTAGGGGTGCAGGGCCCCAGAACCCCACTGCACCAATCTCCTTAACAGCTGGCAGGTGTCATGGCCACAGCAGGGGCCACCATCCCTGCAGCTGTCACCCTGCTGCACCTTAACACACGCAGTGTCACCCGTGTCACGAGTTTTGCTTGTCCACAGCTTGGGGGGCAGTTCCCCTCAAACCCCTGCACTGATCTTCTTGAATCTTGGCAGGCTTTATGGCCTCAGCATAGGCTACCGCCCCTGCAGATTTCACCCCACTATGTTGTAACGCCTAGATGTGACATGAGTTTTGCTTTCAAGAATGTGGGGTGCAGTTCCCCCCAAACCTGTGCACCAATCTTCTTGAAACTTGGCAGGCTTCATGCTCTCTGTGGAGTCTACCACCCCTGAAATTTGCATCCAAATCAGGCAAAAAACAACAAAGGTATAGATGTTTAATTGTTTCCCTATTATACCCTATGGCTGGATCTCCAAGGTGGCTCCAAAGCGCTTCAGAAGCTCCGAACGACGAGGCAGTGCTTCAACCCGGACGTGCTGCTTCGGATCCTGAAGTGTCCAAAGCACCTCCAGATCTGAAGCTCTGTCCGAAGCCTCGCACAGCCCTATTGAACATTCATAAACATAATATTAATTCACTTCTGAGTCTGTTGTATACATTCATTCAAAATGTCCCAAAATTAACTAACTTCTTTTCCTTTAATCTTATAAATTCATTCAAAATGTCCATGGATTAATATATTTCTTAATCAATCCTATAAAGTCATTCAAAAATCCATAAATTAATTCTCTTCTTATTTCTTATTTAAGCCCATCAATTCGTTTGAAACATCCCCAAATTAGTTCACTTCTGGATTCTCGACACAAATATCCATGAATACATCCATTTCTCATTTCTTGATTAAGCCTCATGAATTCCATCCTTCCTGCAGTTCTCAACTCCATCCCCTGATGGACGATCACAGCATAATTTCATCCTATATTCACAAGCACCCAGAACTGGATGCAGTACTCCAGCTGAAGCCTGACCAGTGCCGCATAGAGGGGGGGAGTATCACCTCCTTGGACCTGCTTAAGATGCATCTGTGGATGCATGACAAGGTGCAGTTGGCCTTCCTGATTGCATCCCCACACTGCTGGCCCATGTTCATCTTGGAGTCAATGATGACTCCAAGATCCTTTTCTGCCTCTGCACTGATGAGAAGGGAGTTCCCCAGCCTGTAGGTATGCTGCTGGTTTTTCCTTCCCCAGGTGCATCACCTTGCACTTGTCAGTGTTGAATCCCATCCTATTCTCATCCACCCACCCCTCTAACCTGTCTAGGTCTGATTGTAGCCTATTCCTTCCTTCTAACGTGCCCACATCCCCCCACATCTTAGTGTCATCAGCAAATTTGAACAGGGTGCTTTTTACTCCCTCATCCAAGTCACTGATGAAGATGTTGAACAGTGCGGGCCCGAGGACCGAGCCCTGGGGAACCCCACTGCCCACATCCCTCCAAGTCAAAAATGACCCATCCACCACCACTCTCTGGGTGCAGCCCTCCAGCCAGTTGGCGACCCATTTGGCCGTGTGGGTGTCGACACCACAGTCCCCCAGTTTCTTAATGAGAATGGGGTGAAAAACAGTGTCGAAGGCCTTCCAAAAGTCCAGGAAGACTATGTCCACTGCATCTAAGGATTTGGTGACCTGGTCGTAGAAGGCCACCAGGTTGGTCTGCAGTGGAGGGCACTTCCCGAGGTGCTTTTCCTTGGGTGTGTGGCCCTGCAAGGAAAGGAAGTAGCCGTCAATTTCTTCCTCCACCTCCCTGATTCCCCTCAGCTTGCTAACTTCCTCCTGAAGCTCCCTCACCTGTGCCTCCAGGGCCCTAAGGTGGGCGCCTGCAGGACAGGTGTGGGGGTCCCCAATCCCTGCCCCCCAGCCTTGCTGGGAAACCCCCTCAGGCCAGGGGGTGGGGGGACACCAGCTCCTCCATGGGCTCTGTCTGGGTGGAGGCCTCACCCAAGCCCCGGGTAGGCTGCTCCCCTCCCGGGCAGGGGCCCTGGCAGCCCTCCACGTCAACACCATCATAGGAGTTGCTGCTTGTTTTTAGCTTAGTGCAGTGCCTTCTCCCTGCCCTAGTAGGAGTCTTCCTCCTGGCCCTTCCTGCTCGCCCGCCGGCGCAAATACTGACACAAACACTGGCGTGCTCCGTTCGCACCACGTGGCACCCTACCGGTTCAGCTAAGAGGGATCTGGGGGCTTCCCCTCCAGATCCAGCTCAGCTGCGTCTGGTCCTTCTGCCCACTTACCTTAGGGGGATCAGCTGCTGCTGCCCTGCTGCTGGATCTGCTGCTGCTGGCTAAGTCAAACCGTGGCTTTTAAAGGCCACGGTTTGAATTTCCCGCCTCTGCCCCAATCAGCAAATCAGGCGCTCCAGTCTTCCCAGAAGTGCCTGCCGGCAGTCCCGCCCCCACACTCCCCTGCTGGGGGGATCTGGTGCCTCCAGAGCCTGCTTCCCAAGGGTTAACCCCGGGGGTGCTCCCTAGCTTGGGGGGACAGTCCCCCCTAGCCCTCCACCTGTTTGCGCACTCTGTTCACACAGCACAGCTCCCTACCAGCTCAGGTAAGAGGGATCCAGGGGGCTTCCCCTCCAGATCTGGCTCAGCTGCATCCAGTCCCTCTGCCCACTTACCTTAGGGGGATCAGCTGCTGCTGCCCCCGCTGCTGGCTCCACTGCTGCTGCATCCGCCTCCGCCTCGAGTCTGGTAAGGGGGCACACGTGCGTGTGGGACACACGTGTGCCTGGATCCCTCCTCTCCCCACTGCTTCTGGCTCCTGAGAAGAACTTGAGAAAAACGATATGCATTTCTCTAGCCTCCTATTGGAAACAGATGGACATTTTTTTAAATTAAAAAAATCAGCCTAGGGCAGACAGTTGTCATGGAAAATGTCAGTCTTCATGGTAAAAAAATTGGCAAAATTATAAATAACTGAAAACAAAGATCTATGATGGCATGTGACAGACAACATCACTAGATATTTGGCTACTTCTGCCTATACACACAGTTACATGAAAATCCTCAGCTAGGTCAGTATTCAGTTATAGCACTAGGTCTGTGTGAGTTGGCAGCGATCCGATCCAGCTTCGAATCTGGCTGCTTCGGATGGCCATGATCTGATCCAGAGCTCTGGACTGGGTTTCCACCTCAATCTGGCCGAAGCGACCTGGCCATAAGGTATAATGGGGAATCAGTGGAAGATCTATAACTTTGTTGTTTTTTATATGATTTGGATGAAACATGCAGGGATGGTAGCCTCTGCTAAGAGCATGATGCCTACCAAATTTCAAGAAGATCAGTGCAGAGGTTTGGGGGGCCAAACTCATATCATGGCTGTGTGTTACACCACAGTGGGCTGAAAACTGCAGGGGTGGTGGCTCTTATTGAGGCCACAATGTCTGCCAAGTTTCAAGAAGATCAGTGCAGGGGTTGGGGGGGGAACCGCACCCCAAGCTGCTGACAGGCAAAACTCATGACACAAATGACCCTGTGTGTTTTAAGGCGCAGCAGGCTGAAAACTGCAGGGGTGGTAACTCTTACTGAGGCCACAGTGCCTGCCAGCTGTGTGTGTCCTAGAGCAGGCCTGAGTGAGTGCTGGGCCCTGACAGGCCGCGAAGCCGCTTGCCAGCTGTGTGTGTCTCACTGGGGGAGTCTGTCGTTTGGGGTCCTGCACCCCAAGCTGCTGACAGGCAAAACTCGTGATGTGGGTGGGTGACACTATGTATGTGTTAAGGTGCACCCTTCCTGGTGCTGGGGCCTCTGCACAACACAGCAGTGTTCTCCACTGAGGCCTCTTCCTCCCCTACAGCCTCACACCTGGTCCTCCGCTTTACGTGACAACAGGTACAATAACTTAGCTGGCTCAACACCAGTAGCATCAGCAGCAGCAGCAAAGGTACCCACACGGAGCTGTCACAGAGCCTGTTGTTTTATAAAGGAATTAACAGCAAGAAGTAAAGATGTTGTGTTGGCCATATGATGTCATTCATGGTGTGTGATGGCTTATCTTGTGTTTTTATGTCTATGTGTGTATTATGAAAAAAAAGGAGTACTTAAAAAAATGAATCTTTGGAAGCTTTAGGGTTGAAAACCCCTTTGTCAGGCTGAGGAAGTACCTGCAGTTGGTCCTGGATGGAAGGAATAGTAAAGAAGCCAGATGCTGGCCTGGCTCGCAATGCAGGCAAGAAAGCCAGTCAGTGAAAATGGAAATAGAGGCATCAGGGGGTGAGGGACAGGCTGAGGTGAGGGGTAGGAGGGTAAGGGGGATGTAGCAGCGCAGGTAAAAGTGCAGAGGTACCTGGGGTGTCAGATGTCCGGCTGGTCGCAGTGTGCCAGAACTCCACTGTGTATATTGAGTCCATGAGTTTCTGTACCTACTACCTAGGAGGCTGATGAAGTGCAGTTCATAGGCCCAGCTCTGAAAAGTGGTTTGTACATTCAAACAAGCACCTAACCGCATCACCAGAACTGAAGCCAACTTCCTACAGCTCAAAACACAAAACTTGCCAACTATCTCCAGTACCCCCACAACCTGCACACCAGAATCTATCAAAGACAACAATACCCAACTGCCTGTGGGGGCACATTCCTCACCAAAAAAACACTCTGCCTACAGTCTCTCAGTCCTGATCCTGAGAGGGAACAAATTACAATGCAAACCACTTTTCAGAGCTGGGCCTATGAACTACACTTCATCAGCCTCCTAGATAGTAGGTACAGAAACTCATGAACTCTATATACACAGTGGAGTTCTGGCACACTGCGACCTGCCGGACGTATGCCACCCCAGGCACTTCTGCACTTTCACCTGAGCTTCTACATCCCCTTTTTCCCCCCAGCCCCCACCCCAGCCTGTCCCTCCTCCCCCGATGCCTCCATTTCCATTTTCACTGACTGGCTTTCTTGCCTGCATTGTGTGCCAGGCCAGCCTCTGGCTTCTTTACTATTTCTTCCATCCAAGACCACCTGCAGGTACTTCCTCAGCCTGACAAAGGGGTTTTCAACCCTAAAGCTGGCATCCTGGGCAGCTAAGCTGAGCTCACCGGGAGCCTCACAACTGCACTGCAACCAGCAGGCGTCAGGCCTGTCAAAGACGTGACAGATCTGGGCATTCCCCAGCCAGGACTTTGTGTGTGCATGCATTAGCTAGAGGTTATGGTGCCTCCTCCCTGCCTTTCACCAGGGGATCATTGGTCCTGGCATTTGTGGGGCTGCCATGCTGCCAGCAGTCCCACCAGGCCTCCCAACCCTGGCAGGGTACAATTTTAGTGGTCATGCCCAGGACCTGGGGCCTCCTCCTTCCCCATAGCCCCAACCCAATACCTCCAAGTTTGTCCTGGCAGGGGAATGTTCTTCCCCTGCTGGCTAGTGATGCAGTTAGTGCCCCCTCCAGCTGACAGCGGGGCATTACTTGGCTTTTCAAAACCACCAAAAAGGAAATTGGTGTAGAAAGAGTGAGGAGGGTGGCACTCAGTCCGTCTGCAGGTAGAGCTTGGGGAACCCCAGCAGCAGGAGGTTCACCTTTAGGAACACCAGCTACTCCACCAACATAGGATCCAAGCAGGTGTGGAGGGGTGTCATAATATCCCCAGCAAAGCTAAACACCCTCTCACTTGGAACACTAGTCGGTGGACAGGACAGGTGTTGCCAGGCAAAAGTGGTCAGATCCTGCCACATCTGGCTGCGCCTTGCCCAGTAGGCCAACGGGTCACATTCCAATGGCTCCACATCCTCAGCGAGATAGGTAGCCACCAAAGCCTCAGCACTACTTGCCCGAGGCTGGGGTCTGGTGCGTTTGGACCCCAGTATTGAAGCCATGCCCATGGAACACATTGCCAGTGGCTGGCACGGAGGAGATTGGCTGGTGCTGGTGCCGGTGCTGGGAGCGCTGGCACAGGAAAGTAGATCCTCCTCTTCCACATCCCCTCACCACTGTACTTCAGCCTCCCTGACTTTGTTCACCAGCACCTGCATCCAGTGATCAAGGGTTTTGGGGCTGCCAGTGCACATGCTCCCCTTCACTCTCGGGTCGCACATGCCCGGCATCATGTGGACTGTACTGGACCACAAGGGATCCAGCTGTCTCCTGATGCCCTCCTTCAGCCACCTCACTAGTGCCTACACATCTGGTGACAGTGGCCTGCCCCACCCAGGAACATGGATCCCCAGGAACTTCTCCATTTGGTTCTCCAGTTCCCTCACTAGGGGGATCACCTGGCTGAGGAAGGCATCGCCAGCACTAAGGGTCTCAGTGGCCTCGAGGACCACCAACATCTGGGAGATAGTACCCCACTGTTCAGGGGGGCGCTGATCCCTATCTCCCCAAGCAAGGTCATCTCATGGATGGCCTTCTGTTGCCCCACCAACCTCTCGAGCATCAGGTATGTGGAGTTCCACCAAGTCTCCACATCCTGTATGATTCTGTGCTGCAGGATGCTCAGCTCTGCCTGTTTCTCCTGCAGCATCTTGCCTCCCTTGATGCTGCGGTGGAAGTAGCCCGCCACCTTCCTGCATTTCAAAATCAGCTGGCTTGTAGCAGTGCTGGTGGCAGCACCATCACTGGCAGCCCTGCCCCCTCCAAGGTATCCCTCACTATCAGGTGTAGCCTGTGTGCCACACAGCAGATGCCAACGAAGTTGGCATCACAGACAGCCTTCTCCATGTTGGCCCCGTTGTTGGTGACCATGAACCCATGGGTGAGCTTGGCCTGCCCAACGAGCCACCCCTGCACCATGCGGTTCATGGCCCCCATGATCTCCCTTGCCGTGTGGGACTCATCCAGCACCTTGGCTTGCAGTAGAGCCCACCAATGGCCTGACTGATCGCACCAGTGCCCCGTGAGGGAGAGGTAGGCGTGATCGCCACCCCAGCTGCTCCAGATGTCGGAGGTGAAGTGCAAGGCTACCTGAGGCCCTGCCTTG
>NW_017728997.1:49181684-49183503 GCF_001723915.1 Gavialis gangeticus | reverse complement strand
TGAAGTGCAAGGCTACCTGCGGCCCTGCCTTGCGCAGCTCCTCCCTCAAGTACTCCCTGCATGCCTCCTACAGGGAGGGCACCACTGCCCAGCTAAAGGCAGTGTGTTCAGGCACTTTGTAAAATGGGGCCAGAAGTGCTACAAACCACTTGAACCCTGGTCGCTCAACTAGAGAAAAGGGCTGGCTATCCACAGCAAGAATCTCCCCAATGCTGTGGGTGATCTCGTGCACCTTGGGAACGCACCCCCATTTTCTGTCCACCTTTCTGCCACTGGTCCAGGGTGGCCCACCTCTGCTTTGGGGGAAGGGGGCTTTGGAGCGAGTGGGAGACTTACTTTTCGGCACACTTAGCAGCAGGAAGAAGGGCAAGGTGGTGGTGCCTCCTCAGATGCAGCAGCATGGCCGTGGTGGAGAAGTGTCTCACATCCTTGCCACGGCTCCTGTGCCTTCGGCAGTGCTGGCAGATGGCAAACCTGGGATCGTCTGCCACCTCAAAATGATCCCACACTACACTACCCCCCCCCACTTCTGGGTTGAGGGCAAGGATCCTGCCTTTTCCCCCTTCTCAGCAGGCTGAGGCTGAACAGCAGGATGAGCTGCCTCAGCTGAGCCACTTGCCTCCACAACCTCAGCCTCGTCTGAGGTGCTGCTTTCTGGAGGAGACCTGGGTCTAGGGGAAACGTGAGGGGTGTGGAGCACTAACTCTGATTCCCCTTCAGTCCCCAGAATTGCCTGAGCCAGTGCGCTCAGCATCCCTGGTTCCAGCTCCAGCTCCTCCTTTGGCAGTGGGAGGCTCACGCTGAGAACTGAACTTGGGGTGGAAGAGGCAGTGATTCCACTGCTGGTGCCCACTTCTGGACTGAGCGGAGGTGGTGCAGCTGCAGGGACTTCAGGTGCAGACGCTGTGCCCACCTCCTGGCTTCCACTGGCAGCACTGATGTCATGGCTGCTCGGCAACAGAATGCATCTGTGTTTGGGTCGGGGGGAGCTTGCAGCTCTAGCTTTCTCCTTACCCCCTCTCCCTCCCCTGCCAGAAGACCTTTCCAGCACGCTTCATATTGATCTTTCCTGTGCTGCAAAAGGTCTCTGTGTGTGTGTGTATCCTTTTGTATATCTGTCTTGTTCTCCTGTGAATATCTGTATCTATCTTGTGCTGTGAATGAAATTATTTTTGTGTCTATTTTTGTGTCTTCTTTCTAGCTCTCACAATGTTGTCTACCTGGTCTTGTGCTGTGAATGAAATTATTTTTGTGTCTTCTTTTGTGTCTTCTTTATGGCTCTCATGCTATTGTCTATCTTGTGGTGCAAATGAAACTATTTGTGTGTGTTCCTGTGTTTCAATATATTATCCGTGTCTTGCTCTTCTGTAAATATCTGTCTTCTTCTTCTGTGATTTTTTTCTATATTCTGGGTCTCTGTGTATGTGCGTGTGCATGTGCATGTGCGTGCAAGCAAGCAGTGCCTCCCTGCACAGTGATAGATAACATGGCTGGGAAAACACAACTGTCTTTTTGCAAAGTTTCCAAAACAAGTTCTCAAAAAAAAAATTCAAAGAAATAAATTGAATTGTAATACTACTAATAATTGAATTGAAAAGCTAAGCTAAACTAAACTAAGTTAAGCTAAATCCTAACCACTCCTTTATAACATGAAAAAGCAGCAGGCAGGTCTTAGTCACAGCATTCCTCTCTCTCACAGCTGCTGACAGGGAACAAGCTGCAAAAGGCACAGGAGGGCTGGAAACAGGGGCTTTTATATTTTTATTAGTCCTGCCCCACAGACACTGTCATTGGAAAGGTAGCCAGGGAGAAATCCTTC
>NW_017728997.1:49173711-49181673 GCF_001723915.1 Gavialis gangeticus | reverse complement strand
TTACCCCTCTCTCCCACTTCTGTTTTCCCCTTCTCTTCTAATTGCCTCAAAACGGCTGAAGCGGGTCCAAAGCATCCAAAGCGGGTCCAAAGCACTTCGGATGCCTCCCGATCCACTCCGGACACCATTGCTGGTATCCTGCTTCGACCTGGAAGTGCTGCAGACACCGGAGCATCCAAAGGGGTCCAGATCCAAAGCAGGATCTGAAGACTCACACAGCCCTACATAGCACCTATTGTGGACACTTCACAGCTCAGAATATAACAGAGATAAAAGACCTAGATCTACACCACAGCTTATCTGATGTCTACTACAGTAAAAACTGCAGTTTTACCTGGGAAAAATGTCTCAGACATCTGAACAATGGTAATTATTTCAGGTAGAAGTCTAGCTGGATTTCTACTGGTGACAGAGGACAATGGTGTATGTTTCCAAGGGCAATGTTCGTTTTTGCATTTGAGGTTGCTAGTATGACCATCACAACAAATGAGTAATTCAGTCACATTTGAATGAAAAAAATACATAATTTTTTGGAGGTGCACATGCACTGATCCTCTTAGTGTATAAGATTCTTAATATTAACATATACTGTACAAGCATGATATATACACAGTCTCCCCCTTCTGTGGGGGATGGAGGGAACCATCTGCCAACCTGACCTGTTTTCTTGGGAGGCCTGCTGCTTGCCCAGAGCCCAGATGCAAGATGTCATGGATGGATTACCAAGACTCATCTAGCCCTCTGACTACTACCCCATGCTGGTCATCTATGTGGGCACCAATGATACTGCCAGGGATCAAAAGTAACTACGGGGCTCTGAGTGCAAGGGTGAAGGGGACTCGGGCTCAGGCCATGTTCTCTTTGATCCTTCTGGTCAAGGGAAAGAGCCCAGGCAGGAACGGGTGCATCCTGCAGATGAATACATGGCTGTGCAAATGGTGTCACCACAGGGCTTTGCCTTTTTTGACCATGGGAAGTTGTTCCAAGACAAAGGATTGCTGGGAAGAGATAAGAGCCACCTGACAAAGAGAGGGAAGAGCATCTTCACAGACAGGCTTCCTAACCTAGTGAGGAGGGCTTTAAACTAGATTCACTGGGGGATGGAAACCAAAGCCCTGAGGTAAGTGGGGAAATGGGTGAATTGAAGGAAAAGCAAGCAGGAGGGGGAAACAGGGGAGGTGTTCTCATTCTTCCTAAGAAATCAGGGTAATCAACTAGTTACCTTAGGTGCCCGTACATGAATGCAAGGAGCCTGGGAAACAAGAAGGAACTAATGGAAATCCTTGCATAATCATGGAATTATGATGTGATAGGAATAACATAGGCTTGGTGGGAGCTTGCATGGCTAAGAGCACTATCATGGATGGGTATAAACTGTTCAGGAAGGACAGGCAGGCAGTGGAGAAGTGGAGGAGGAGTTGCACTTTATGTAAAGAGCCATATGATTGCTCAGAGCTTCAGTTTGAAACTGAAAATAGGCCTGTTGAAAGTCTCTGGGTTAGGGTCAGAGGAGACAGCAACAGGTGCGATGTCATGGTGGGGGTCTGCTATAGACTACCAGACCAGGAGGAAGTGGTAGATGAGGCTTTCTTCAAACAGCTAGCAAAAGTCCTGCTCGTAGGCAGAACATGGGGGACTTCAGTCACCCTGACATCTGCTGGGAGGGCAATACAGCAGCACAAAGGAAATCCAGGAAGTTTTTGAAAAGTTCTGGGCACATCTTCCTGGTGCAAGTACTGGAGTGGCCATCTAGGGGTCATGCTCTTCTTGGCCTACTGCTCATAAACAGGGAAAAAATGGTGGGGAATGTAGTAGTGGATGGCACCGTGGGCAGCAGTGACCACAAGATGATTAAGTTCAGGATCCTGAGGAAAGGAAGGAAGGGAGCAGCAGAGTAAGGACCCTGGACTTCAGAAAAGCAAACTTTGATTTGCTTCGGAAACTCATGGGCAGGATCCCCTGGGAAGCCCATCTGAGGGAAAGAGGAATCCAGGAGAGCTGGCTGTACTTTAAAGAAGCCTTACTGAGAGTGCAGGAACAAACCATTCTGATGTACAGGAAGACCAGCAAGTATGGCAGAAGACCAGTTTGTCTTAGCAGGAAACTCTTCAATAAACTAAATCACAAAAAGGAAGCTTATAAGAAGCGGAAACTTGAACAAAAAACTAGGGAAGGATATAAGAGCATTGCTTAGGTGTGCAGGAATAAAGTCAGGAAGCCCAAAGCACAATGTGGGTTGCAGCTAGCAAGGAATGTGAAGGGTAACAAGAAGGGTTTCTACAAGTATATCAGTAGCAAGAGGACAATCAGGGAAAGTGTAGGTCCATTACTGAATGGGGAAGGGACCCTTATAACAGAGGATGCAAATAATGCTGAAGTGCTCAATGCCTTTTTCACATCAGTCTTCACATGCAAGGTTAGCTCCCAGACTACTACAATGGGTAGCACAGTTTGGGGATCAAGTGAGAAGCCAAGAGCAGTGAAAGAACAGGTTAAGGACTATTTGGAAAAGCTGGACATATACAAGTCCATGGGGCCGGATGCGATGCACCTGAGGGTGCTGAGAGAGTTGGCTGATGTGATTGCAGAGCCACTGGCCATCATCTTTGAAAACTCATGGTAATCAGAAGAGGTCCCAGATGCTTGGAAAAGGGCAAACGCAGTGCCCATACTTAAGAAAGGGGAAAAGGGAGGATCCAGCAAACTGCAGACCAGTCAGTCTCATCTCAGTCCCTGGAAAAATCATGAAGCAGGTCCTCAAAGAATCCATCTTGAAGAACTTGGAGGAGAAAGTGATTAAGAACAGTCAGCATGGATTCCCAAGGCAAGTCATGTCTGACCAACCTGACTGCCTTTTGTGATGAGATGAATGGCTCTGTGGATGAGGGAAGACCAGTGGATGTGGTGTACCTTGATTTTAGCAAGGCTTTTGATACAGTCTCCCACAACATTCTCACAGGCAAGCTAAGGTTGTATGGGATGGATGACTAGACTGTAAGATGGATAGAAAACTAGCTGGAGCATCAGGCTCAGAGGGTAGTAGTCAATGGCTCAATGTCTTGTTGGCACCAGGTATTGAGTAGAGTGCCCCAGGGATTGGTCTTGGGGCTGGCTTTATCCAATGTCTTCATCAATGACCTGGAAGATGGTGTAGAGTGTACCCTCACCAGGTTTGCAAAAAACACTAAGCAGGAGGGAGAAATAGATATGCTAGAGGGTAGGGTTAGGATTCGGAGTGACCTAGACGAATTGGAGGACTGGGCCAAAAGGAATCTTACGAGGTTGAATAAAGAGAAGTGTGAAGTCCTCCACTTAGGATGAAACAATCCCACACAGGCTGGGGACCAACTGGCTGGGCAGCAGCTCTGCAGAAAAGGACCTGGGGGTTACAGTGGACAATCAGCTGAATATAAGCCAGCAGTGTGCCTTGTTGCTGAGAAGGTTAACGGCATACTGGGCTGTATCAGTAGGACAGTGTTGTCAGCAGGTCAAGAGAAGTGATTATTCTCCCTATTCAGCACTGATGAGGCTACATCTGGAGTACTGTGTTCAGTTTTGGGCCCCCCACTACAGAAAGGACATGGAGAAATTGGAGAGAGTCCAGCGAAAGGCAACAAAAATGGTGAGGGGGCTGTGGGACATTACTTGTGAGGAGAACCTAAGGAAACTGGGCTTATTTAGTCTAGAGGAGAGAAGACTGCAAGGGGATTTAATAGCAGCCTTCAACTACCTGAAGGGAGGTTCAAAAGAGGATGGAGCTAGATTGTTCTCAGTGGTGGCAGATGACAGAACAAGAAGCAATGGTCTCAAGTTGCAGCAAGGGAAGTTTAGGTTAGATATTAGAAAGAACTTTCTCACTAGGAGGGTAGTAAAACACTGTAACAGGTTACCCAGGGAGGCTGTAACATCTCTATCCTTGGAGGTATCTAAGACTCGGCTAGACAAAGCCTTGGCTGGGATGATCTAGTTGGGGATGGTCCTACTATGAGCAGGGAGTTAGACTAGATGACCTTCTGAGGTCCCTTCCAACTCTAATTTTCTATGATTCTATGATAGGGTGGATCAGACAGAGAAGAGTTAAGGATGGCTGTGTGCCCATCACCTGATTCACACAAAATTGGAGAAAAATATGAAGGAAAAATGTTCTAGTCTCTTGCAGCTTACTTTGATCAAAAGGAATAACTTTGTTCTGTGTTTGTTTGAATGGCCAACCGTTCTTTGAGGCTGGGATCTAAAAGAGGCTTGATGTGACATTGGTTCCTTCCTGGGCTGGTGAAAGAGTCCATGAGCTTTCACATGAAGCTTTATGATGGGTAATTTTTAATTTATAAAACTGACATGCAGGAGCCTGTTTTACTCAGTTCTTCTGTTGTTCTGTTTTTGTTCGTATTTATTTTCAACTGTAGCTTTTGCTAGATAAAATTTTCTATTTTTTTTTTTTTTAATTTTGATTAGTTAATTCATTTTTTCCTTGTTTGGGTTCTATACCTTCTTGATAGTCCAGAGGTTAAAGCCAATCCAGTATTTTGATGATAATAAAACATAACGTTATCTTAAAGAGATGTAATCCCAAGTCTTTTGCAGTAAATATTTTAAAACTAAACAAGCATGGCTAAGTACAGACATTCATGGAGTTTAGGGAGAGGTTAGATCATGTTAAAAATAGCCACCTAAACTAAAATAAGTCAGGATGGCAAGGCTAGTGGGAAGGGGGTTGGGAGGATCAGGGTGACAAGCAGGCTCAGGGGAGATCAAATGGGGGCAGGCAGAGTCCGTAGGAGGGATTGGGGCAAGTGGGGTCTGCAGGAGGATTGGGGGCAGGCTGGGTCCACAGTATGGCTATGCAAAGCTTTGGCTGCCAATTTGATTCAGAGGAGATTCCGCCCAATTTGGCAGCTGAGTTTCCAAGACCAAATCGAATTGGAAGACCCTTTAAAAGGTCCAAATCAAATCCAAAGCCTACAAATCAGTTCCAAAGAGATTCAGAAATTCAGTCTGCTGGGGAGAGGCAGGCACAGCTGGGCAGCTGCAGGTTCGCCTAAGGCTCCTCCACCTGTGCTTGCCTCTCCCTGGGCAGGGGGAGCTGCAGGAGAATCCCCCATGGCTGCCCTGTCAGGCCCCATCCCACAACGGCCCCAGCCTAGTCCTGGAACTTAAAAAAAAAAAAAAAGCCTCAAACTCACCAGATGCAGCAGCAGGGATCAAGGCTTCTGAAGGCTTCCCACCTGGCACCCACACAGCAGCTGCCTCATGGCATGGGTGCTGCATACTGTCTGGTTGCTGGAGCTGCTGGGGATGAGCAGTGCTAGGCTCAGGCTGACTGCTGGAGCTGCCTCAGCTCCCAGACAGCACACAGTGCCCTGCTGAGCCACACTGCACCCACCACTGCTGCAGGCAGTGTGAGTGAGTCTTTCTTTTCTTTTTTAAGTGCTGGGAGGCTAGGGCCAGGCAGGGCAGCCATGGGGTCTTCTCCCACAGCTCCCCCTGCTGAGGAAGATGCAGGCAAAGCTGAAGGAGCCATGGGAAGACCTGCAGCTGCCTGGCTGTGCCTGCCTTTCCCCAGCCAATCCAAATCTCTGAACCAGCACTGAATCTCTGATTCTGATTTGGCCAAATTGAATTTCAAATTCAAGTCACTGAATCAAATCACTGTCCTCCGAATCAACTGAATCCAAATCTGAATTGAATACTTCCCTATTTGCACAGGCCTAGTCCACAGGGAGTTGCTGGGGTCTGGGAGGGTTTGGTAGTTTCAGAGAGGCTCATGGGGGGGAGGGGGCTTGGATGGGACCAGGAGATATTTTTAGCCCCCCAGGAGACCTACACCCTCATCTCTTCCACCTCTCCACCCAACAGGACTTACTTCCTTGGCTCCTGGCATCAGTGAATGCTAATTAAAACTGGCACCAGGAGTGGCTTGTGGGGTGCAGGATGTGAGGTTCAGGGGGAAAGGCAGATGGCTGGTCTGCTGGGGCAGCAAGGGGTCAGGGGGTTAAAAATAGACCAGTGCCAGGGGGTCAAGTAGGAAAACTGCAGCCCTGTGACTGGGGCCAGCGGCTGAGTTTTCTGAACCCTGGGGCTCCACTGGGAACTGTACAGAAGTTCAAGGAAAGTTAAATAAGTCTAAAAATGGCCAACCCAATCTAAGACTACCTCAGAGTAAGGTTAACTTAGATTGGGTCGGCCATTTTTAGACTAATTTAACTTTTCTTTAACTTCTGTACAGTTTGTTCTTAGATTGAGCTAACTAGGGATCTAGGTGTAAGGTCAACACCTGGGTCAACTAAGTTAAATCAGGTGCCAATTTTTATGTGATCTAACTATTCCTTAGCCTCCTCCCCCTGAATATCTGTACTTAGCCCATTATGTCTAAGTTATAGTCTTGCATTTTCACTTTTCTTAAGCTGCCAAATCAGAATTTTGCAAGTAAAATTAAACCTGTCCTTCCAATTAGAAACAAAGCTCAAAACTTAATAAGTTTGAATCTGATGGTTTTAGATCCTAAGTAATTAAGTTCTCTCCCATTTATAATAATTTAGAAGTAAATAGCAAAATACATATATTCTGCTAAATGGGCCATATAATGATATAAACATTTATATCTTGAGCTATATATTTGAAGAGCCTTTCTCTATTCTAGTGCTGTAAACTATTGTAGAGCATACATAAGTGTCGCAGAGCACTTCAGTGCTCTGTTCCTATTAAAGGGGAAGGTGCGTAGCAGGGCACTGAGGTGCCTGCTACTTGTGGAGCAGTAAGTAAGGAGCCCAGTTGTGGGTTGCCAGGGTAACTGGTGGGAGTCAGCTGACCAGAAGGGGCAGGGCCTGGCTCCTATATAACTCCCAGATTGAGGCCAGGCAGGCAGTTCCCTGCTGGCAGCCAATAGGGTAGGATCTCTGTCAGAGCAAGAACAGACCAGAATACATGAGTAGCTGTTACAGGTGAATGATGGAGCACCCTTGAAGGTGGCTTGAATAATGTTGTATCCAATTGGCGAAGGTTTATGTTATAGCCTAGGGGCTTGCATTTTGTTTCTTGTTGTATAAAACATGGGTGGTTTGGGTGAGGCTATTAGGGGTTCGAGGAGGCCTCATAGGGGATCCATGGTAGTGTGGGGACCCTGGTGCCAGAGAAGGCACAGCATTTTGGGGTGCACTGACCCCAGCCCCAGGCAGCAGAGGGCAGCAGCTGAGACCGACCAGTGTCCAGTACATCTGCAAGGCTTGGGGCATGGTATAGGGATGGCTGGAGCCACGCATAGCTCATAAGGTTGGGGTGCATGGAACCCCATTATAGAAACTAGATAAGGGATAGCAGGAGAACCATGGCTAAGAGGATGGAAGGCAGCTTCCCTTTAATATATTTAAGACCAAGACGTGGCAGGCGAGATTCGAGGGTGCTTTGAAGCGAACTTGGCATGGTAAGAGTGCACTAGGGGAGATCATGGCCACCCCAGGACCCCGCTCTGTGACAATAAGCGTTTAGTTTTTTTAAGATCTTATGTTCTTTTCTGATAAAGAATTTTTATACCCACAGACGTATGAGTTGCCTATACATGTGCATCAAGGCTGTTTTGAAGGGCTGTAATTGCAGTGTATTGGAGCAGATTTGATTAACTGTATGTGCAGAGCATGGTTATTACCTCACTCCAGTAGATTCCAGCGTCACATGTATCATCATCCCTATGCTGAAAAATGGCTGTAGGAACAACAACTTTTAGTTAAAGTGGTCCTGCTGCCATTTTTCGGTGTGGGGGCACTGATGCATATGATGCTATGGGCGCTTAATTAGAGCAGCTCTCTGTGCCTCCCCTCCCCCGCCTCCAGGACCACGTGTATAAATGGAGCTGTATCTGTGACTCTGTCCTTTGAGAACTTCCTTGTTGGGTTAAAAAGTGTGTGCTTTCTTGTTTTTGCCATCTTGATTTTTTTTGGGGGGCTGTGGGTGTGTGGGGGGGGGTTT
>NW_017728997.1:49157461-49168711 GCF_001723915.1 Gavialis gangeticus | reverse complement strand
GCTGTATCTGTGACTCTGTCCTTTGAGAACTTCCTTGTTGGGTTAAAAAGTGTGTGCTTTCTTGTTTTTGCCATCTTGATTTTTTTTGGGGGGGGGGGTATATTTCTTACTGTTGTGAGCAATTAATTTTTCAGTTAAAAATCATCACAAAATACCTTGCCTGCCTTTTATAATTGTGGGTCCAGACCAATATAAACCTAGAAATAAATGGGCCATATGTTTTTAAGTTGACATAGTTTGGGGGGGGTTCTGAATTTCTAATTGAAAGGTATGATAAGAAGAAAAATGAAATATAATTAGGCAGTTCAAAGCCTTTGGGAAGTCCCATCACTTCAATATTTTTTTCCTGTAACCCTTGTTCTATATTCTGCTCATTCTTTATGCTGTTGTAGTTTCTTTTCCAGTGTCAGAGGTGTGCTTCCTTGTTTTAATCTTTCATGGTAACTATTTGTTTAGTGCTTTCTGATGCACAGAACTGTACTTGGAATTCAGAAACTCTTCTACAGAGAATTCAGAGAGGACTGGAAACCTTCAAACACTTTTCTTGTTACTATGGTAAGTTCCTATGTAATTTCTTTAACAGTTCTGGCTACCAAGCTGTCATCTTCTGCTTCAGTTGTGTTCGTATCTGAAGACATTCTGCTGGCACCATTTTATCTGAGCTAGGAGGCAGCCTCTTCTCCTTCTGTTCTAGTGTTGGTCTAAGTCTGAGATCTTCCTTTTACAGGGAAGTGGGATGTTTCTGCCATTGTAAATCTTATTTTGGTTCAAGGTCCTCTTTTAAATAGCTGGATCAGATTGGTGAAAAATAAAACTGAGGTGAATGCAGTTGCAGCAGGATTAACATCACACCAGGGCTGGATTAATGCCCAGGCAAACTAGGCACACTCCTAGGGCCCTGAGCTGTGGGAGGGGCCCAGTCCTTCCCTCTGCAGTGGCAATGCAAATGGCCCTGTCTGCTTCCCTTCCCCTCCCCTCTGCAGGCCTCGCTGCCATGGTGGCCATCCCCTAGCAGTGGCTCCTAGCCCTATTCCCTGCAGGCAGCAGCACAGGAGTGAGGCAGGGTCTCAACTGGCCCATGGCCCATGAGTTTGTTTGCCTAGGGCCCACTAAAGGATTAATCCAGCCTTGCATCATACCACTTACGCATGCATGTAAGCGCACAAAGGGTGAGTTATTCCAGTTAGACCATGTTAAGAGCACTTAAAACTTAAATGATTGCACATTAAGTCTTGTTAAAAAATGCTAGCTGTCCTCTAGGCATCTTAAAGTTATGGCACTTTGGGTGGAGGCTATTTTTGAGCAGTGCTACCTAGCTTATGTTAAGATAGCATATGGGTACTTACCTGAAATAAAACCACCAATTTGCAAACCTCCAATATCCCAGGGGGAACTCCTCCCAGGAGGACTAGCTATCATCCAGGACTCTACAGCCCTGTACAGCTGGGAATAGCTGTGAAGCAGGTGGGGGGGTAAGAAGGGGAAAGAGGTGAAGGAGGACATAGGGAAGTGTGGGGACCAGAAGTAGAAGGCAGAGGAGGGGGCAGGGCAGAAGAAGGGATGGAGTGGATGGGTGGGGAGCTGTTGGGCTGATGCCCCCCCCGAGTTACTCCCCCAGTCCCTCAGATCACCCCCTCCACCCCTGGATTGCTCCCCTGCCACCCTGCCCAGTTCACTGCCTTGCTGCTCCAATCACCTCCCCACTCCTAAAATCGGCCTCCCACCTTCAAATCGCTGTCCCGCTCCTCCAATCAGCCCATGGATAGCAGGAGCAGCAGGGAGAGTTTCCCTTCCCCGCCTGCTCCTGGACTCCCTGCAGCCTGCACCACGCATGCATGCCCCTGTCCAGCCCCCACTGGGCCCTGTGGCTGCCCAACAGCTCCTCACAGGGGTAGAGGAGCAAGCAGGAGGGAGTGAGGGAAGGAGAAGTGAGGAGCTGCTGGAAGCTGCAGGGCCCAGTGGGGGCAGCACAGGCCTGCTCTGGGCATGCAAGAAACTGCCAAGCAGCTCCCACACTACTGCCCTGTCCCCTCGTTCCCCTGTGGGGAGCTGCTGGGCAGTTGCAGGGCCCAGCAAGGACAACCTTGATCTTAGGCACAGGGAGCTGCCAGGTGTACCCCCCCCTCCCCCTTCCTGTGGAAGTTGGCAGCGTCCTGCTCACCTGTTCCCTCTGCCCTCTTCCTTTTCTCCTCCACTCCTACCCCCTTCTCCCATTCTCACACCACCTCTGCCTGGCTGTTCTAGCCTCCTTACCCCCTCTCTACTGCCCCAGAGTAACACCAGTGGCAGCAGGGTGGGGGTTCCACCTGCCATCCTGCTCCCAGGTTCCCTGCAGCTTGTGCTGCCCCACCTGGCCCCACAGCTGAAGGGAGAAGTGGGGAGGGCAAAGAACTTCAGGCAGCCGTGGGGCCTGTCAGGGGCTGAATCTGAGCATATGGGTAGCCTGGGAGCAGGCAGGAAGGGGGAGCCAACCCCCATTGCCACTGCTGCTGAGCCAATTGGGGTGACAGGGGGTAATTAAGGGATGAAGAAGCCAGTGGAGGGCAGAGAGAATGGTTGGGGGCAATCCAAGCAGCACAGAAGGCCCCCTACTCTTTTCCTTCCCCCAGCCCATACTGCAGCTGGAGAGATGGTGAATGGGGCAGGCAGAGGAAAGACTTGGCAACTCCTAGCTATGCTCCTGCTCGCCAGTCCTATAGCAGCAGGTCTGAGCAGTGCATGGTAGAGAGGGTATTAACCCTTAATGTACCACTGATTCATCCATCCTCTGCAGCAAAACCTCTGTATATCAGATACAAACACAGAGCCTGGCAAGTAGGGCACTGTGAAACAGCAGTTTTGTTTTGACTTCTGTTTCACCATTTCAAAGGGACAGTGCTTTGTTTCGCTGTTTCAAAGCACTGTTCCATTTTATTTAGTCAAAACTGTTTCACTGTTTTGATCCTGTTTCAACATTTTGCCCATAGGCTATAATGGGGAACCACAAAAATGCCTATAACTTTATTATTTCTTGTCTTATTTGGATGAAAATTGCAGGGATGATAGCTCCTTCTGAGGGTACGAAGCCTGCCAAGTTTCAAGGAGGTAGATGTAGTGGTTTGTGTGAAACTGCACCTCAAACTGTTCAAAGCAAAATTAGTATCACTTGCTGGCAGCAGCATCCTGCTGCCATCCCACAAGCAGATCCAGGGGCTTGCTCCCCTGGGAGGAGTCTGGCGCAGCCATGTAGCCCTCCCAGGGGGTGCAGGCCCCCAGATCTGCGTATAGGATATCAGCAGGCTGCCACTGCTGGCTGAGGCTCATTGCGGGCTACACCAGGCAGACTCGAGTGCTGGAACTGGCCCCAGATGGCAGCGGCAGCCTGCTGTCATCAGCATGCTCCTCAGCTGGTGTGCAGAGCTTTAAAAAAAAAAAAAAAATCCCCTCACTCACCAGCTCTAGGAGTGGTGATTGGGGCCTTTGGGCTCCCATGGTAGAGCCACCCCCCTGCACAGCACAAGGCAGTGGGGGGCAGCAGGGATCAACCCCCTGCCTGGCACACGCACAGCAGCTGCCCCATTGCACAAGTGCAGCATGGCTCAGCAGGGCACCACACACTGTCCCAGAGCTGGGACAATCGACCTGTCAACCGGAGCTCCTGGTTCGATTTCCCCATCTCTCTCTGATCATTCCCCCACCTCTTCCCAAGGGACGCAGCCCCTGGATCTGTGAGTGGGGTTTGAACAGGCTGCTGCTGCCAGCTGGAGAAATAGCCCAGAGCCACTGCCATCCCTAGCTGGCAGCAGAAACCTGCTGTCATCCTGCATCATCCGGGGCCTGTGCCCCCTGGAAAGAGCTGGGGAAAAGATTGGGGAGCTAGGGAATCGAACTGGGAACTGGGGCAATGTTCAGGGACCGGATTTCCCAGCTCTCTGATTGCTTCCTCCAGCTCTCTGATCATTCTCCCAGCTCTTCCTGGGGGGTGCCGGCCCCAGATCTGCGTGTCAGGTTTCAGTAGGCTGTTGCTGCAGGCTGGGGCCAGCAGCACCCCCACAGTCTTCCTGGTGCTTGGCCTGGGCTGCACCGAGCAGCTGCCATTGGCCTCAGCAGCCTGCTGAAACCCTGTGTGCAGATCAGGGGCCCGCACCCACCAAAAGAGCTAGGGGAATGATCAGAGAGCTGGGGAATTGAACCAGGAGCTAGATGTCAATATCAGAGCAGTCCTTCCCCCTTTCTCTCCTTAGTTCCTGTTTAGCTGCAAGCCCGGCTTTGACACTTGAAACGTTTTGAAACTTTTGAAACGTTTTGAGCGAGCTCATTTCATTTCAAAGCTATTTTGAAGCCTTTCATTTCATTTTGATTTCACTGTTTCAAGCCCGAAACGTGTCAAAGCAGCTTCTAAATGAAACGCCCATCAAAATTTCACACAACCCTACTGGCAAGTTCTGCTTTAGTTCCTAACGGTGGCATTTCCTAATTTAAATTATTCATTTCTTTATGTACAACAGTTCTGGGCATTCAATGCCTAGTTATCACTTCTGTGGTTGCTGTGCCTGATACAACAAAAAAGAGTGTGAAGAAACAACATAGCACAGTTGGATCTTAGTGGGCATGTCTACACGTTCATTAATGCACAGTGGTTACTGCGCACTTAATTTAGTATTTGTATAATCAAGTACTAAATAAATGCACAGTAACTACAGTTACTGAGCAGTAGCCCTGGCACAAATGCCTTTTTAACAACGCTACACCACAATAGCCTAATAATACTGTTCAGTAGCATATTAGCACTGTCCATGCTGTGACACACTACTGTGCAGTGTTACTAGGCTACAGTGCAGTTAGCTTCTCATGTAGATGCACCCAGTGTGTACTGAAGGCAAAATCCAACTTCTCTTTATGTGCTTGAATGGCAGTTAATCAGCCATGGAGCTGCTGTTTTTTTCAGTTATGGATATTTAGCGATCCTATTCCACATGCAAGGTGGATCCACAAGGCTACTGCATATGTTCAGTGGGCTGCACTATGGCTAGGCAGGCATGTGTCGCCATACATGTATACCTGGGTGAGTACAAGTCCTCAGCTTATAGCTGGACAAAATGCCAGAGAAGGAGTAGTAAATTACCAAAGCTCCTCCAGGCTCTTGAGGGGAAGCTCCACCTGCTTCCCTCTTCCTACAGTTTTCCCGCCAGCATCTTAGCTTTCCTGGGGCTGCTCTATTGCCTGGCATCCATCCTCTCTGCCTTCCAGCCCTGGCGGCAGGCCAGAAGTACCGGTACCACTGCAGGCAGGACAAATTCTGATGGAGCAGCTGCTGATAAAGTGGGGCTCCCATGGCAGCTGCAGATCCCTTGTTATTGGCTCCAGCTGGGTTGGTAAGTTGTTGTTTTTTTTGTTTTGTTTTTTCCTCCCTCCCTATCTGTGGGCTCAGATGGGTTTTCTTGCACCTCTTCACAGGGATCCCCATAACAATCCACGCCGCTGATCTCTTTGGTATTCGATTACAATAGGAGGTGCCAGCAAACCAATAATTCCCTCCCTAAATGCGCACACATCCCCCCTGAAGCCATAGCTCCCCACAGTTCCCCAAGCCAAGCTGCAGTCATCCCCTCCTCCACCCCCACTCCAAACTGCACGGATTCCCATGCCAATCCACCTATGAAAGAAAACATGCCACACCTGGAAGGGACTTTATAAATTAAAACTTTTATTTTAATTTTAAAAATATTTTTGCCATTTTATAAAAGGCTTTTTACCTTAAAGAAAAAATAAAGTGGGATTTTATTAAATATTAAATGATACAAAATGCAGTACAAAATATATAAATTATCTCTTAAAATATAAAACTGTAAATAAATAAATAACTACAAATATTCTATTCTATTACCCTTGTAATTTTCTATTGTGTCTAATCTCTATTTTCTATATTCTGTTGTCTTTATTCATTATCTCTCTCTATCTCTGCTCTCCTAAGAGTTCTGCAGGAGAAGAAAGAAGATGGATTCTGGCCCATACTCCCCAAACCACCTTCTTCATCTCCCCCTTACAGGCTACAAAATCTCCCATGGGAGATTTCTGTCTTTACCTAAATATTACACAGGAGGCAGCATAGCCTGGGGCCTGGGGCTGGCAGGCAGTATTTGTCATGCATGGGGTTTCTGGAAGGCAATTATAAGAAAGATGAAAGTTACCCCAAAATATTCAAGTATTAACGTGCCAAGGTACACCCCCTCAATTGCAAACCTACCATTTGCTGCTCCTGCTGTTGCAGCACCTCTCTGTATGTGGTGGCTGCTGTTTGTGGTTGAGGAACACTCAGGAGGGTGGGGAAACATGAAAGTAATGGGTGGTGGTGTATGGACCACCATCACCACCAGGTATGTTCATATCACAGGCACTAGGGCGGATGAGTTCTGGCCCTATCCCTCTGTTTTGTGCTTTACAGATGGACTACATTTCCCAGAAGTCCTCACCCATGCAGTTTAGGCCAGTTTCCATGAAGACCCCAGCAGCAGGTGCACTGTGATAGGTGGCCCAGGGTTTCCATGGAGACCAGCCCAGAGACATGATACTATGTTAATTTTTGGGGTGATGATAGCCTGCCCCTTAGTGCCAGCCCTGTTGTTGGGTTGTGTGGCATGACACAGAGCTACACCACAGCTTGCCTGGCATCTTGCACCCATGACAGCGTGGTCCGTTGCTGGGGCAGAGCTGTGATCGATAGCTTGCCATGCCCCAGGTCATGCTGTCACCGCTGCAGGATGCCTGACTGCCTGCATGTGGCTCTGGTCCCTTCTGCCAGCGAATCCAACCACTCCCAGGGCTACAGCACATTTGCAGCTGCCTGGCCAGTACCCATTAATCTGCCTGGCGGAGGGGCTCAAACTGCCTGATGCATGGCATTTACAGGCTTCCACATGGTGCACACATGGCCCAGCCTGGACATTTAAACCTTTATTTGGTTTAAAAATAAAAAATACACTCTTCTGGCTTATATAAAAACAAACAAATAAATCCAAATAACTAACTTCAAATAAATAGGTAAGTAAATAAACAAAAAGCAGCCAACCAGCTTGGGCTGGTTTCCATGGAGAGCACAGCCCCAGGATTTCCATGGAGACCAGACTAGACATGCTGGCAGTGTGCATGGCTTTGCACACAGCTGCATGTAATTTTGAGGTTGCTTGGCTCCCCTAGAACCACCCCCTTTGTGCCAGCCCTGCTGTTAGGGTGCACAGCATGGCACGGAGCTGTGCCGCAAACATCCTGGCATCTTTGGCTCTCATTAATCAGTCTTGCCTTGGCATGCACTTATGTAATAGCTTTCAGTACAGTCATACCCATGGATGCTTCTGCTTGAGTTTTAGTAGGCAGTCCCCTCACCAAGCCGCAGACTTGGCCATGGAGCGGTTTCATTAACCCTTCACTGTACATGTGCCATCCAGGTAAGCTAAGCTAGGAGTGTTGACATGTGCCAGCTGTTGAGAAATGAGTCATGCACAGGGGCCCTCCCAACTGGACCATGGCTCCAGTCTCCTGCCTCACTATTTGCAGCCCCAGAATCAAGACTATGTGATTAAATTTCTCCCTGCTCATTCAGATCATCTCCAGCTACTGTTGATCATTCCAAGTTGACAGTATGATTCACTCCCACCAGTCAGAGGTGCTCATGTGGGCCCAGACCCTGCGGTTGCTGCTCCTTAGGTTGATCCACAAAGCCCTGTCAGCCACCAGTTCTACGGCTGCCTCTTCGTTCTCCCAATCCAACTGCACGAGATATTGCCTTCAATCTCAAGTCATGATTACATGCTGCCATGTCACTGCAGCTTAGTAGAAGGTTCAGCATACCATACATTGTGATAGTAGCTTTGTTTCTGTAGCATTAGTTGCATCCAAGACCATCAGCAGGAGATCCAACTCCATTTGGTCCTCCTCACTCATTTTGTCTGGATTCCATGAAGCCATGTTGTTTGGCAGCACACAGCAGGGTGGCTGTTTAGCACACACCACACTAAGGCTTACTAGGGTGTTCATCTGAATAGATAGGGTTGCTGAATACAATCTATTACCATTATAACTGATCTGCTATTTGCATTTCAATAATTACCCAACTGAGGTGGCCATGTTCTGGGCACTGGCACAGCAGAGCTTTTACATAATGTGGGAGGTAGGGTGCAGGTCATGTTCCACAACTTCACTAAGAACTTGTGGGGCTTTTGATGACCCCAGGAACCCATCATATACCCTGGGGTGAAAATATTGACAGTTACAAGATCAATGAATAGGTACACCCAAGAAGTATTACCCCATAAGGAATAAGTCAGGTTTGAAACATGGCTGTGTAGGGGTCAGCACTATGTTTCAATAGCTCCCACTAGCACATTAACACCTATGCCAGGTATTGAGATACCAGAACCATCAAGTCCTCTGGCACTCACTATGGTTTGTAATTGACCCACACCTGGTTTTGGAATAGGGCATCATTAACATCCATGCTACATAGCAGGCTCCTATAATGTGACCACTCTCCATACCTTGGTACTTCGAGTTACCCCTCCCCCATAAAACCTGAAATTATTCAATCAGTCATCAGTGACAAGTGAGGTTCTTGAAGCCAAAGACTCAATGAACAAACCCTGAATTTTCCTTCCCTTCAGATGAGATGGAACCCCAGAGCAGTTGAGTGCTTGATAGGTGACACCGTGAGGGTAGGGGAATTTGTGAATGAAAGAAATGCTGCCAGCCACAGATGCTTGGGTGTGATCAGCAGTCAGCCATTATGATCTATCCTTCTGGACAATGGTGGACAATTTGGACCAGGCTATGCATATCACCGTTGTTCTGTTTGGAAAGGTCACTTGATCTGATTCCCCTGACTGTCAGTACTAAGATACAGTTCACACCTTCATAGGTATGAGTACATGAAATTTTCAAAAAGGTTCTTTAAACACATGTCTATATAACATCCCCAAAACATTGCCAAAAAGCGTGTTGTGACTCTGTTAACACTAGCTAGCTGTCTCTTGACTCCTTTTTGCCCAAGAAAACGTTCTTGATGTCTCCAAAGAACAGGTCCAGTATGCAGGCAATGGAGCAGAAGCCTGATACATCTGTAAACGGTGGCCCCTACTGGACCCAGGAAGAACTTGAAGACTTGATTGACACTTGGTCAAAGGAAAAGATCATTGAGCAGCTGGAAAGTAGATGGAATAAGCCAGTGCATATGGCAGTTGCCAAAGAAATTAAGGCATGCAAGCACAACCGGGACTGGACAGACTGCCCCAGCAAGATCAAGGCCCTGAAATGTGCTTTTCACTGAGCCAAGGATGAGAACTCTTGTTCTGGGACAGCAAGCACAATTGCTCCATTCTATGACCAGCTGCCCATCATTCTCAGCAAGAATGCAGATGATGCATGTCTCCGGTCATTTGGAACTGGGGTTTTGGAGAGCACACCTAATCACGAAACCACAGGCTGTCCTGAGACTCCAACAGGAAGCATGTCTGAGGCATGGGGTGACTTCTTGCAGCTACTGGTGCATGGGGATGAACAAGAAGAAGTGATCCTGACCCTCCACCCAGTCCTGATAGTTTCACTGGTGAGTACAGATGAGGAGGACAACACATTGGATGGAACTGTGCTTTCCCCCACACCCATTTGACACACCAGAAGTTCCTGAGACCCAAACATCAGTTTTTGTTCTGGAGGCATAAGAAAACCTGTGCCCAGGGACTTGTAAGTATCAGGGAATGGGCATTATATCCATTTGTGCCACTATGGCAGGCAATGTTTCACTGTCATTGGGTTGGATGTGCTGGGGGGGCTTCTGCAAGTAGCTTAGGCAGTGGTTAACCTTTGTTTTACCAGCTGGGGATGAGATATTTGACCATGAACACTTTGTTTTCATGTTCCAGCTACCAGCTAACACAACAGATGGAAGCCAGGGACATGTGTCTGAACCTTGGATCCCAGCTCACACTGGAGCAGAGTGAATGCAAGAATTCCACTGCAGGCAGCAATGCTCCAGAGACAGCATCACGGAGGATTTGGTGGAGGCCACACAATCGTGAGTGACCAATGTGGATGACTGGTGGGATGAAGTCCGGGAGGTGCTTAGGGCAGCTGATCAGCGAGAGATGCAAAGCATAACCAACACTATTGAATTCCAGAAGCAGCTCCTAGACTGCACAAACCAGTTTCTTGACCTGGCTATGTAGTGCCATGTGGATCTCCAGGCGACATGTGCATTGATTAAGGATCATGTCCTTAAGCACATAAACATGCCCTGATTCATAAGCGGGTCTCCCCCAGGGAGAATGCAAGATCCATTAGGCTTGCCTCTTTCTGGGAGGTTGCCAGCAGTGAGACCACTGAGCCTGTTTCCCCGCCCACATTATCTGTGACCGAGGGTCACCCCAATTCCAGCAGGGCCAGGAGAGCACCACTATGGTTCAGGGAGCAAGGGGCAGGTCAGACAGGGGGTGCACAACCAGGAAATTAAAACATATGATGGAAGAGGAGTTCCTATTTGGTAGATGCTGCTGCTTGGTAAACAGGAAATCAGGGAGTGGGCATCCTGCAGTATGTTACTGTAATTTTAGTAAATGCTCAGGTGTCATAAATATGTATTTCCCATCCCTGCCTTCTTTATTTATTGGGAAGTGTTGAAAATGCCTGGTTCTGGGTGCTGAGTGATGTTAGCAAAGCCAAACATTCCCTGGCTTGCCTCAGACACTCAGCGGTAATGACAGAGACTAATTTCCCATTAAGTGGACGGTGGGTTGGGGGACAAGAATGGGGATACCTTGATAACTCATGGTGCAGCAGAACAGAATTCCAGTGGTGAGGGGGGGTGGGCCAGGTTTGACACCAGCTGCTTGCATGTGCTGCCTCCAGATGAGTGGCATGCAGTGGTGGGAGCAGTCCCCCCCGCCCCTGCACCCCTCAGATGAGCCATGGCTCCATCCTGTGCCCACCCCACCCTGGCTGGGCGAATAGGAGGAAGCATGGGGGAACATATTCCCCCAAATCAGGGCAGGGCAGGCAGCAGAGTGGGGGCTATGGGGGAGCTGCAGCCACCTGAAAATTCACCATAGCCTCCCCACATAACCCCCACTGCCCACCCAAAGTACAGCACAGTGCAGCCCCAGCCCCGCCTTCCCCATGCTGATCTGGGGGCACATGCCCCCCCCATGCAATCCTGGATGAGCAGTGGGAGCCACCATACAAGCAGCTCTCAGACCAGTGGCATGCAGCAGCAGGAGCCACCCC
>NW_017728997.1:49150993-49157196 GCF_001723915.1 Gavialis gangeticus | reverse complement strand
CCCCCCCCCCCCCCCCCCCGCATCCCCCAGATGAGCCGCGCCTTCATCCTGTGTCCTTTGGCCCTGGCTGGGCAGCACTTGCCCCAGCCTCTGTCCCAGACTCTGCCCAATCTCTCCTTTACTGTGGGGGTGTTGATCTGCCTCCCCCTTCCACCACAACAGACTTACCAGCTGGATGCAGCTGTATGGAGCATCTTAAAGGAACCAATCTCCAATTTATAACATTGTTCCTATGGGAAAATTGGTTTCAAGTTACAACGTTTTGATTTAAGACATGGATTTCAGGAACCAATTGTCTTGTAAGTCTGTAGATTGCTTGTATATAATAACAGCCCTCTCAGACATGTAAAGCAGCAGGATAATACCCTCATTGAAAAATAAAGTGCCTGCCAATCAAGGTTGTGCAAGTGGCTCCCTTTGGCCAGCACAAACTTGGAACTTGAAGTTAGGCACATAGAAACATTGATTATCATAGTTAAACATAATTGATGTATTAAGCATGTGACCTTGAGGTGTTTCTCTACCCTGAGCTGGAATCTCCCTTCCCCCCTCCCCCCCAGAAAGAGGTTGGCTCAGAAGAGCCAAAAGACAGAAGCCATTTATGAAACTTTGCAACATTTCACAGATAAGATGCTCCACACCAAGTGCCACCTGCTGCTTTTCCTCAGATTGTGGCTTGACCGTGCAAGGTGGTGTGCAGTGATAATGCTAAGTCAAGTGGTCAGATGGTCAGACCCGGCAGCAAGCAGGCCAACGGCTGCCCCATTGGGCCCCCCTGCCAGCTTGGTCCACTATGGCGAGTGTCCCACCTGGTGATGGCTGCAGGTAACTGATGTTGCCACTCCAAACCCTTTTCCTCAACCCCCCTGTCTGCCTATGCAGGACAACAGCTCTGCTCTGCTGCTGTACAGCTATTGGTGCTTGGGTTTGGGTCATGCAGGACTGCAGGATAAATGTTCTGAGGGTCTTGCTATGCAGCTGCCTTCCCCTCTAGGGGGCTGTCTGGGGAGTTGACCCAGAGACGGCCACTCTTTGCCATGCCAATGGGCACAGAGCATGCCACTGCTGTGTGTGCCCTGGGCTATTCACAATGAGGTCTTTGTGCAGGCTGAAAGTTGTCCAAGCTACTACATCCTGCTGTTGCTGATCCTGCTGGTGCCCCATGCACACCTATGCTCCTGGTTTAGGACCCTTAGCTACAATGGCACTGGGTGCAAGCCAGGCCTGCCACACAATCTCCACCAATGGCTGGACAGATACCTGTCACAGCACTACATGACTCTGATCCCCAATACCGAGGATGACATTGCCACAGCAATCAAAGCCTTCCTCAGCATGTGAGACGTGTGCTCCAGCCCCATACTGGAGAAAGGAAAGGGGTTGATAAAGTTGTGAACCTTATCATGCCTGTGCATGTGCTGTGCTGTGCTTTGCTGATAGGAACACAGAGCCAGGGCAGTGCTTCCATGCCATCCCACCCCAAGAGTAATCCTTAAACTACTCATTTCTTCCCTGGCATTGACACAGGCAGAAGCCTTGAGTCTGGCTTATGTATGACCCAGTCAAAGTCCAAGCAGGAGAGAGGTGTTAATACAGGACATAGTAGTTCTAATGTGTGTAGCTGTGGAATCAGTGAACCGCATGATAGTTTAAACAGCAAATGAAAGCACTCAAAGCAGAGAAGCAGTTATTCATTTCATGCCAATGTTGGATTAATGGATGGGCATAAAGGGGCCAGCACCTGGGGTTCCCTTGCTAATCATAATGTGCCTGGACCTGACAGAGACAGCACGGACCTGGCATGCATACTAGCTGCTGACATCCATAGTAGTCTGCTGTCATCCATGGCGGACAATGTGAGACCAAGCCTGCTTCAGTATTCAGTGGACATGTTTCATGAATAGTGGGTTAGGTATCAAAGATTCATAGAAATTAAGTGCTGGAAGGGACCTCAAAAGATCATAGAGTCAAACCCCACTACTCAAGGCAGGAGTACTACTGAGATCCAGTGATCCCAGGAAGGTGTCTATCCTGTATCCTCTTGAATAAGTCCAAGGTTGGGGACCACCAGTCTTCCAAGGTTGGGGACCACCTTGGGAAGTCTATTCCAGATTCTGGTCACCCTTACTGTAAAGAAGTTCTTACTTATATACAACCTGAAACCATCCTCTAACAGTTTATGGGGATTGTTCTTTGTCCTCCCCTGGGGCATAGCATAGTGAACAGTTTTTCTCCTAGCTCCAGATATTCACCCCTTATGTACTTATAGACAGCCAACAAGTCACTCCTCAGTCTTCTCTTTCCCAGGCTAAACAGTCTCAGATACCTTAGTCTTTTCTCATAAGGTCTGTCAGCATTCATTCATTCATTCATTCACTGCCTCACCAGGTATGGAAACTGTAAGCAAGGACCAGTGTCTGGACACATGGGTGACTGGTGGGTATCCCTCTGTTGTGCCATGGCCTGAAAGGGACTCTGTGGGTGACCCTCCTTGGCATACCAATCAGTACATGACTCATTGTTTAGCTACACTGTCCACAGATTTTAGGCACCAACAATTGCAAAATCCTGTCTGGAGCAGGTATGACCAAAAGAAGCAAAGTTGCCAGCATGGTGCCAGCATGTCTGTTGTACAAGTGAGGGTTGGAGGGGGGTGAAGTTTTCTTGACCTGCCCAACAAGAGACCTATAATTGAGGGCACAGGGCCAGGGTACAGGTACTCCTTATTGATCCAGTATGTCTGACACTGAGCAGAGAAGAAAGCAGACCAGGGAGAGAAGAGAGCCAGCCTGGACATATAAGACTAGGACCACTTGGTCCTATGCAGAAACTAAGAGCCTGGTGCAGACGCTGGGGGACTCTGAGGTGTTAACCCAGTTTGGCATTGGCAACAGCCTGAGTGTGAACTTGCTACCTGTCTTGTTGAGCAGGGCCACAACAAGACAGTTGTACAGTGCAGGGTAAAGACCAAGAATATGAGAGATGCTTTCCAACGTGAAGTAACAAGAGCTCAGTGTAAGGGCACCCCCATGCATAACATGGCTGCATTATCGGTACCTTCAACCGCTATTGGAGGTATTCGAATGCCAAGCAATGAGATGAGTAGAGGTATCCAGGCCATCCTCCGCTCCTGAGAGCTCACTAACCACAGGTCCAGCTGCAAATCCTGCTGCTTCAAACAAGGAAGACAGTGGCAGTTCACTAGTACTGGCCCTTGAAGAGTCCACCAAAGAGAAGAGACTGGAGACATCATCTTCCACAACCAGTATGTTAAGCCCTGGGGAACCTTGAAGTCAACTGGCATCATCACTGATGCCTGCAATTAGGTTAGGCTGTGAGGTAAAGGCAGGGAGGAGATTGAAGTCAACTGTCATCTGAACTGACACCTGAGATTAGGCTGGGCTGTGACATGAAGGGGCATGGGCATTTAATTCAACTGTCATCTAAACTGACAGTTGAGGGGGATTGTATTGGCATTGGACACTCTTTTAAAGACTTGGTGAGTTAGGCAATGCAGGGAGGTGCAGAGCGACGAACACCAGGGAGGCTCTGCTGGTCAATTATTTGCAGCCGTTCAAGGCCTGCAGTCCAACTTGGATAGGCAGGCAAGCCCTTCTCAGTGGTTTTTTCTGACTGCTTCTTATCCGTTCATCTGATTCGCTGAGCACAGAATAATTCCCCACATTCCTTCCTGGATTTTCAGCTCCACATGTTACCCCACTGCCACCAAAAAAATTCAGACCATGAAGGAAGCCTGTTAAGGATGTCCAGACAGATAGGATCATCTGCACCACCAGTGCCTATGCAGTGTGGTTGCAGGAGATAGCAAGATAGGCACTTGTGTGGCTGTCTCATGTGGGCAACGCAGCAGGAGGCATTCATGAGAGAGTGAGAGAGAAGGGCAGTCCAGCTCGGAAATGTAGAAAAACAGTATTGCTTATGTGCTGTGAAAGTTGCATATCATTGCAACTTTATTGATTGTCACTTGTTTGTTGTTTTAAGCATAAGAAAGGTCTATGGTTATTGCTTGCTGTTATAAAAGTTGTTGTAATAAAATTCATTGCTCATTGCCTGAGGTTTAAAAAGTTGAAGAAGAGTACTGCTTCTTGATAACAGTTATCTTGTAAATGCTGTGACATTTGGTTATTTATGTAAATTATGCTCAATAAATCAGTGAAGGTTAATTATGTAAAAAAACCCTTTTCTATATGGACCATTAGGAGATCATCAGGCCAGGTTCCCTGGCTTTGTTGTCACCACTGCCAAATCAACAGCTGTTTGCACCATTACAGAGGGTTGTTTAACTTGTAAAACAGGAAAAACAAATAAATCCCCAATTTGCACCTGCATGGCACAGGGAGGCAGGGTACTTCGGGTTGGGAGTGATGGGCACTGCCAGGCCCAGGGATGCCTTCATAGATTTAGTTCTTCATTCATAGATTGAACCAGGGGGAGATTATGAGGTGATGGTGCCATTCTCATTAATGGCTGTCTGCTGCCATGGGTGTGACTGTGGGGTGAGCTTGTGATCAGAAGGAAACCATTTGCTCTGAAAGCAAATGAAAGCTCTCCTCACTTTAGGTGGCCAAGTGATTTTTCATTCCTGGATGGAACCAGGGGCAGATTATGGGGCAACAGTGCTATTGTCATCCAGTCCACAGCATAACTTGTGGGGGGAGGTGGGTGTCCACGCTGGAGAACAGATTGATTCATGTCCAGCTGGGTGCACCAAATCTGGCATGCAACACCTGGTGTCCAAAAATACACATTACACCCAAGTTACTAAAAACTGCAGGTATCCTCTTCCCCTCCTATCTGCAATTTGAAGCACTGTCTGCTGGACAAAGGGGCTCATTACATGTTATTGAATGCATTTCTGTTTTCATGGGACGGATCTGTGGATGCGTCAGTGTAATTCATGGTGATCGAAACTAAAAGACATTGGGATGTGTTTACTTTGAATCGTAACGAAGATATTTAAATCACCAAAAAAGTATGGGAAAACTGTAACACAGTTAAATTGCAAAAAAGGGCAATTTTCATCATGTGTACAAGCTCCCATTGAGGCTAAGTGCCAAAAACAGCACTTAGGCAGCTGCATAGCTGTAAAGTTAAATACTGTAGGATTTTGCCCTAAATGTGCACAAACATACAAGGCTCAGTGAATACATATTGGTACTCTAAATGATTTCTGATATTGAAGAAAAACCTAACACCTGAAAACTCTCAACTACTTCTCTACATAATATCACTGCATTCCACTTAGAGACCCTGGAACACTATCAAAGATCTCATCTAGCAATGGTTGTGGAAGCACTGTCCAACTGAGCTGCTGAGGTACAACAGTCACCTTTAAAATTCCTTAAATTCCACAACATTATTCTCTAGTCCCACAGTGTTTTAAAGACAGGCAATCTGTATTCTCAGCTTTATTATTATACTATAGTGACACAAGAAATCTAACAAGAATAAATTGTACTACAATGAAAAGTCATAAATAACTGATGGAAGAGGCTTAGTGGGTGCTCTGCGTTTTACCTGTTTGTTAAAAGCAGATCAAATTTTTGTTAACTTGTGGTTTTTCAATAGGAAGACACTTGGTTGTGCAAATTAATTTACATAGTTTCTGAAAATTCTGATTTTGTATGACTTGAGCCTATTTTCAACAACTTAACTTCTACAATGAAGCAAAGACTTATCTTGCATGTAGCTGCCAGTGAGTCATTGAAATGCTATACTGTGGTTGCAGTTTCAATGTTTTTCACCTTTTTTTAAACACTCCTGATAAAAAACATTTTAAAACTAAATGGGCACATCCATGTGAGTGCGCACATGCATCCTGCAGTGTCTTAAAGCCCTTTGAGACTCTGCGAGAAGCATGTGTGGGACGCAGGGGCAAAATTAGACCTCAGGGGTCAAAAAAAAAACCACAGGGGGAAAAAGCAAGATAGGGCCCAGACCTGGACCATGCCCTGAGGCAACCAGAGGCTCAGTCCTTCACAGAGATGCTCTGGTAGCCAGCCAGAGCGTCTCTATGGCTGGCCCTCGCCCTGGTGGTGAAACATGCTGCCTGCCCACCACAGGGAGCTGGACCTGGTAAGTAGGGGGTGTGGCAGGCCTGGACAAGGGGGAAGGAGTCCATGGGGGGACCCCTTCCAGCTCCACCCACTCCCTCAGGCCCCCAGATCACTGCTCCACCCAAC
>NW_017728997.1:49143163-49144069 GCF_001723915.1 Gavialis gangeticus | reverse complement strand
AAAAAAAAAAAAAAGCAATGCACTCCCTGACAGCAGCAGCTGCTGTGGGGGTCACTCATGGTAGAGCCTCCACACACAGCACGGGGCCCAGGTGACATCTGCAATGGCCCCAGCTGCCCAACAGTGCACAGAGCCATGCAATGCCCTGCCAACCCCAGCCACACCCATACAATGGGCCCGTGGCAGTGCAGGTGCCAGGCAGCCAGGGCCAGGCCCTGCTGCCCCCCCACTGCCCTGTGCTTCATGGGGAGCCTCTGCCACAAGGCCCTAGTGACTCCGACAGCAGCTGCTACTGCTAGTGAGTGTGGGGCTTTTTTTTTGCTTTTTTTATTTATTTTTTTTGAATCCTGGACTGCTGGGTCTAGACGGGGGGCGGTATTGGAGGGGCAGGTGGAGGGGTGATCAGAGGGCCCCACTGCCCCCCTGCTGCCATGTGGTGCATGGGGGCTCTGCCATGTGGCCCCAAAGCCCTCACAGCCCCTGCTACTGCCAGTGAGTGCAAGGCTTTTTTTTTTTTAAAGTCCCAGGAGGCTCGGACTGGGGAGCAGCCACTGGGGGAGCTGAGGGAGTAGGCAAGAGGATGGGGCCAGGTGAGGCAGCCATAGAGGTGGGCTGGGGATGCAGGCAGAGGGTGGGGCTGGGTGGGGTAGCCATTGGGGGTGGCTGCAGGAGCCAGCAGGGGATGGGGTCAGATTGGGCAGCAATCCAGGGGCCTGGGGAAGCAAGCAGGGGTGGGGCATGTGGGTCCTGCAGGGGTGGGGGCCATGTGGCCCCTGCTGGGGGAGCTGTAATCCCTGTTGGGGTGCTGTAGCCCTTGTGGGGGGCTGTAGCCCTGTGGAAGGCAGTCCATGAGCTGTGCAAAGGGGCTGCAAGGGACAGGGGACCCACCCCTCCTGAGCAGCCCCC
>NW_017728997.1:49134776-49143115 GCF_001723915.1 Gavialis gangeticus | reverse complement strand
CAACATGCCCCCACAGCCATCCACAGCCCCCCACTCCCCTTCCTACTCCCCTCCTGCAAACCCCACATCCCCCCAGAACATACCCTGTGTACCCAGCTGCCATAAAGGATGAGACCTGCTGGGAGAAGCTGTAGCTACAGGGGCAATTATCCCCGCATCCTGGTTAGTGAAGGGGTCACAGGGAGCTCTAACAACTGCTCTATGGTAAGAAAACCAAAGGCAAACAGCAAAACATATAGGTATTTGGAATTCATTTTATTACGATGATAGAGACACTGGTAGGCTTCCACACTGCTTTAACACTGTAGATATATCAAGAAAACATTGCCCAACTGATCTCTGTCTCTCACTCTCCCTATCTCTATATATAGTGGTCTGTTGTTTTAATTGTGGAGGAACATGGACTTCAGGGTATTTTACAGAGTGACTTTGGGATTTTTTTTATCAGGGATTTTTCAGTTTTCAAATAGGGAACACCAGAATTCCTGCAAGGGAGGCAAGTGGCAGGACCCAGGCAGAGGAACCTGCTCAGAGCTGGCACCTTGGACCCAGCTAGAGGTGGCTGACAATTCAAAGCAGGCCACCACACTGGGAACATCTTCTGGGCAATAGCTGCCCAGATGGCTGGGCAGGGGGCACACATGGCAGTAGTGCCACACAAAGGCCAACACTGCAGCCACAGCCCACTGGCAGCTGGCCCAGAGGGGCAGATGCCTCTACTGGCTGTGCAGTCCCCATGTGGGTCTGGCAGGTACACAGCAGGTCACAGCCAGGCAGCAGCCCCAACTGCCAGACTGCTGCAGTGGGTAGAGGGTGCAGGGAACTCTCAGGACTGCTTTGTCCAGCTGGCACAAGGGGTAGTGTCCCCAGGTACCAATTGGCTGGGCCCCAGAAGCTTCTGAGAGCGAGTAGCCCTGAGCTACTTGACAGGGCGGCTTTTTTTACTGAGGGGGCCAGGACAAGGCAGCTTTTTACACTGCTGGGGACGGTACAGGTGCTGGCCCCAGGCTCTGGCTCCCCCTGGCTGCAGATCCAGGAGGAGCCAGGCAGAGTTATTTTGCCCCAAGTGGCTCAATTTCCCCCACACCCAAGTGCATGTCTGGGCACATGTGCTGAGGCAAAAAGCCCCTGCTCAAATTTGCACCGCTTCTATTTGAGCTGTGGCAAGCGCACATGCTTGCATGTGTGGATGTGTCCAATGAGTTTAATTTCATTGCAGTCTCATTGCCGCAAGACTACACAGCTTGTACTGAAGAAAACACAGATGAATAATAACTTCGAAGATGCTGTAGTCTGATAGAAGACAATTTTTCTACCGACTATACTAAGCCAGACCCTCAGCTGGCATTGACTTAGACGGAATTAAAATAATTTACACCAGCCAAGGATCTGGCTTACTACATTCACTGCAGTTTTGCCAAAGGTGAATTTGAAGAGATAAGTATGCATTTATTCTTAAGAGATTTAAAATACAAGGAACTGAGAGGCAGGCGATATCTGTACAAGAGTTGCATTCCTTAATTTTTATACAGCTCAAGAATCAGCATATACAAGGCTTCCTTCCAATGCAGAAAACCAAGGCATATAAATAAACTAGCTGAGCACAAGGAAAAGAAAATCCAACAGATGGGTCCTTGCTGGACAGTGTAAAGGGTTCCAAGAACTAATTCAGATGCTGTTTGGTCCAATGGCAGAGCAGTATCAGCTAAAGCCAAATTATCTCAGTGGAGGGAAGCTTTACAGAAATCTCTTGCTCCCTTGATGCCAACTTGATTTTTTTTTTCTCTGCTTATATGGCAAATCTGTTTGCAATCCTGACTTTCACATGTGCACCTTGGGGTATTTGTTAACCCAATCAGGTGCATGCAAAAGGATGCCTGTTCTAAAAAGTGTTCCCTTTGCTGTCTCACATTCAGAAAAAAAGTGGAGGACAAGAAAGAAGCAAATAAAACACTAGTTCCTTAAAGTTCTCCAGGTCAAGGGGCATCTGCATACCTGATAACACTATCATGCCTAATTTCACATGTAGAGTTCTGTGAAGTTCCTTAATTCATAATTCTTCTCACTGTTGTGCAGACAGAGTCCATTTTTTGTGCTATACTTCTTGGTGATAGTAAACTGCTTTGAGGACTGATGCACCCCCAGTTGGTAAAGTATAACAGCTAGTAGTTAATCTGATTTACAGCGGTCTCCCAAAGACTGACTTTTGGGTTGAATCTGTCTAAAAGAGACCCTCAGAATTTAACCTCCTGTTCCTGTTGCCAGGAGGCCCACCATTTAAGAACATACACATGCAACAGGACAGAACTATTTCTGTAGAGCATAGAGGGGCCCAGACAAGTGGGAAGAATGCTCCTGCTAACTCAGTCTGACTCCAACAGGGAGCAATTGCTCCTTTAGCAGAAAATAGATGAAGTGGTTATTGTTCTTAAGAGGTTCCTAAATTTAAAGAAAAAGGAACCTGTACTTTTTATAAGGTGTCAACAATTAAATTAAATCTGTACAATGCAGACTGTGTTCGCATGTGAGAATCTAAGAAACATTAATCCTTGGGATGGAAGTTATAGCTTGAATATATCAGCAGGGGAAAATGACAGATCTTTTGTTTCCAAATGCTGTAGGCAGCTCTGTCTTTCTGGGGATATTTCCCGAAATTTTCTTCTTTTTTTCTGAAGCTACAAACTGATTAAATTAGATCCCTGAAAGGCTACTAAGGACATGTTTTTTTGTAATTTACCAAAACATTAATCTCCTTATGCTTGGAGTCTTCAAGACTGAATCCCAATGTAGTTGGCGGTTCAAAGATGCAATTTGTCAAGGTTCAGACATGCCCCATGCAGTGAGATTTCTCCCCTTAGCTAGCAAGAGAGTGGAAAAGAAGGTAAGTAAAGACCTATGACCCTGTCTCATAACTTTATTTCTAGTCATAGAAATAATACTGCTTTAATAAAATCAGTTTCCTAAGTACTGCTATTTGGGATTTCAGGAACATGTTGAAGTTGGTAATGCTGAGGCACTGTTTCTTATGAGTCATTGTATTGTCTGAATTTCAGAACTACTACCTACATATCACTGGGACTCTGTGATAGGAATACAAGATGGGAGAGGATCTCCTGAGCTATCGCTTGCACTAGCAGGCAATCATTAACCAAAGGCAATTCCAAAATTGCCACTGAAAACCCTTGCCCACAACTAAAAGTTGTAATATATGAAACACCGAGGAATTCAAGATAAATCTGTCTTCAGATGATGATGAGAAAGAGTTTATAGAAAAGAAATGTTCTTACAGTCATGAAGAACCAATTTAAATGCAGATCTCCAGGAGAGGGAGAGAACTTATGCCACCACATTTATCAGTCAAATCTCTTTTCTCTAAATAATTCTTCCCACTCCTCTCTTTAAACAAGGTTTACTTCATGCCTACCCTTTTTTCCCTTGTCCTCTATGCCCTTCCCCTCCTCTTCCTTTTATTTTTCTTTCCATTTACTGATCCCCTCCTAAATGAATGCAGAGGAAGACGTTTATTACTCTGTGTTTGTACAGCACATAGCACATCATATGTTATTTGGTAGCTTGATCAACAAATCAGAGACTCAGAGTCCAAAAAAACTATACTACAGTTTATTGAAAGTAACAGTAACTGACAACTTTCTATTAGGGAGAGCTACTGCAACTAGCTAATGTCCACTCTGCTAAGGCTCTGTCCGCTCCCCAAGAATCTTCTGAAACAAGCAATAGTATTACTTTGTAGAGCTCTAACAGTTATCTGCATATCTCCTCCTTTCACAGCAAACATAATCAAAGCCCATAACAAGATTTTGAATATAAGAAGTATAAAGATATCAGTCAGAGACTCCCTATGCCTGATGAAGGGTGACTGCATCCAAAAGTTTGCTAAGAACTTCTTCTCAACTACTCAGTTGGTCTAATAAAAGATACCACATTTAACCAAAGAGCCTTGCCTGCCTATGTCTTTAGACCAACACGGCTACAACCAAAAACCCAACTTTCTCCATTCTCAGTTCTTGTTGGGTCAGCCCTTTTTAGGTCCTCCTCCCTACGTTTCTTCAGTTCAGTCTCTTTATTTTCAGTATCTCTATCTTGCAGAATCTTTTTGGCGAGATGTTATCTCCATCCCTGAGGAACCCAGTATGCTTTCCCCCCTTTGTCGATAAGCTGTGTCTTTTGTTCTTTCAGAATACTTGTCACTCTGGGATGACAATTTGATAGAATCTAGGCGCTACTTGATGTGCCTCTATTGCCTTTTGTGTCCACTCTTTGCCATCAGCTATGAGCACTGTGCCCTTGGTTAGCAGTAGTAGTAACTCCTTAGCGCCCCTGTCATAGTACCATTTATATTAATCTTTTCTTTTTTTTAAATGCATTCACATCACAGGTGACAACATCATTATCCACTACATTAGGGAGTCCAGTTCTGATCTTCCTATGTAACAGGATTTTCTCTGGGGACTCTCCATGTTTCATGGGTGCTGCTCAATAATTTAGGAGTGCCAAATATGGATCAGTGTTTGAAACTTTTTCTGTTACACTCCAAATTCTACCAATCTATTGTGGGTACTTGGGACTGCCAATGTTGTGTCAAAACCCATATATGTGTGCAAACCTTTTAAAATCAAAACAGATACATTGAGGGATAGTATCTGTTCTTACTATTTTGGGAATCCCATGTCTGGCAAAAATTGATTTTACTTGGGTTAATGACATAACTTGCTGTTGTGGTTTCCAGCAGTGCACTTTCTGGGTAGTGAAAATAGTAATCTACCACTAGCACGTTTTCCCTTCATGCATGAATAGGTCAATGCCCACTTGATACCAAGTTGCTAATGTTTCCTCTGTGATTACCATGGGTTCTTTCAGAAATACTGAGCTGACCAAATTTCTGACATGTTGTGCAAATTTTCACAGCTTCTTCAATGCCTATATTCATGTTGAGCCAATATAGAACATCCCTTGCTTTCGCAACACTTTTGCATTTCTCAGGGCCCAAATGGCTTCATGTATTCTACTTCTCATGTCTTGCTGTAACACCTTTGGAACAATAAATCTTGAGCCCTTGAATAAAATGGCAACCAATGCCAAAAGCTGTCCCTTAAATCGTTAATGGGGACTGGGCCACCCAGCACAGATATAGCTAGCATCGGTTGTTGTCGTATGTCGTACTGAGCAATAGTTTCTGCAATGACTGTCTACATTTAATCTGACACAGGGATTGTTCTTTTGGTCAGATTAACATGTACTATGTCTGACTGTGGAAATGGTCACCTTCTGTCATAAACTTTAGATAATGAATCTGTGATGATTAACTCTTTTCCTGGTGCATATTCTGTATTTAAATCATGCATTTGCTGCTGAAAGAAAAGCCCCTCTATTCTGGTTGATGCATCAGCTAGTCCCTTTCAGGCTATTGTTATCAATGTTTTTTTACTGGTTTCAGCTAGAAAAGGCCTCCCCTAAATGAATATATGAAATATTTTTAAACTATATACCAGAGCTAATGCTTCTTTTTCAGTTTGTGTATATAAACCCTCTGTTTGGGTGAATGGTCTCAATGTGTAAACCACTGGTCTCCAGTTTTTGCATAGGAGCTGTCCTAGTGCTTTATTTAGAGGCATCTGTTGAGAGTTTAGTGGTCATGGTATTTCAACACTGGACCATTTTTTATTAATTCCTTTGGATTTTCTAATTTGGTGTTGTAATTTGGTGAGGCCACAGCTGGAGTACTGCATCCAGTTTTGGGCTCCACAATTCAAAAAGGATGTGGAGAAGCTTGAGAGAGTGTAGAGGAGAGCCACGTGCATGATCAGAAGTCAGGAAAACAGACCTTATGATAACAGGCTGAGAGCCATGTGGCTCTTCAGCCTGGAAAAGCACAGGCTCAGGGGTGAACTGGTGGCCACCTATAAGCTTATCAGGGGTGCTCATCATGATCTGGGGGAACGTCTGTTCACCAGAGCACCCCAAGGGATGACAAGATTGAACAGTCACAAACTCCACTGCGACCGATTCAGGCTGGACATAAGGAAGAACTTCTTTACTGTCCGAACCTCCAAGGTTTGGAATAGACTGCCACTGGAGGCAGTTCAAGCACCCACTTTGAACACCTTCAAGACACATTTGGATGCTTATCTTGCTGGGATCCTATGATCCCTGCTGACTTCCTGCCCCTGGGGCAGGGGGCTGGACTCGATGATCCTCCGGGGTCCCTTCCAGCCCAAATGTCTATGAAATCTATGAAATCTTCTATATCATGTCTGCCATCTCTTTCCCATCCTCTTCTACCATCTTCCTGTAGTACCAGTACATCTCACTCAGTCCCATTTTAGCCCTAGGGGTCTCCATCCCCTGCAAGGAAATAAAGATCCTTGGTGTTGAATTTGACTTAGACCTGACTGGACAGAGGGCATGGGAAAAGACTGAGGCCAAGGTCAAACAGAGATTGGGACTATGGCAATTACACTGCCTATCAAGGTGTGGGGGGGGTGCATGTGGCATTCATGAAGGTGATGTTGCTACTGCTGCTTCTACACACCGTCCTGGTCTTCCCATTCCCTCCCCCCCCCCAGCAAGTCATCCATAGGATCCAAACAGGCATGTGCATCTTCTTTTGGCACTCCACAGAGAAAGTGGTGAGGACCGCACTGTACAAAGAAAAACAATCCAGAGGCAGAGGAATGTCCAACGTCCTGCTATTCATCTGGGCCAAATACATGAGTCAGATTCGCAAACTGACAACAGGGACAGAATCCAAAACAGCCCATTTTGTAAAGTATTTTGCAGGTCAACTACTGCAATAGTGGTGGGTGTACATGATAACCAACATGCACCTGTGGACCATGGAGTCTTCATGCTTCTACAAGATCCTGAAACACTTCCAGGACAAATACAAAACTGCATGATGAGGCCCCAGAGACACCAATGAACCACTGCAAGCTGCAGGAGGTGGTGAGGACAGGAGATATCATATCACCTGTGGAACTACTACCTGGTGGCAACAGCCAGGCCATATGGGAGTGAATTTTCCACAAGGACCTGCAGAAGGAGCACAGAGACTTGAACTGGCAGGTAGCCCACCAGGCACTCCTCATACAGGCATGGAAAAACTGCCCCAGGCAATACTGCTGGTGGAAGGCAGAAACAATCAACCACCTCTTCTGGGATGAGAAAATACTCCTCCTCCTCCTGGTGGTGACAGGTTTCATAACCCTGACCAGAGAGGTGGTTCTGTACAGGCACTTGACTAAGCAGCAAGGGGACCCAAAGGGAGCACACTTTGACCAATTCATCTCCTGCTTCAGGAACACCCTATGGAAGATCAGGAACTTGATTATAAACAGGCACACAAATCTCCTCTGCCACAAGAATTATTTTTAAAAATTATATTTCTATATATATATAAAGTTATATATAGATACATTCTCTATCATAACCTTTCCATCACACACCTTAAACCACATTAAGAAACCCACACACCCATTACAATAAACGCACCCTCTCCCATGCTCCCCCTCACCCCCACCCACTGCCCTTCCCTAACCCAATTGCAATTCCTTAGTCCAAGCCCCGATTTGGGGTTTACATTCTCAGTTCATTCACTGTCCTTGTCGATGCTGATGTTGATGTCGATGTTGCTGTCACGTATGCTGCTGCTGATCCTGTTATAGTCCTTCTCACTGTCGCCAGGACCAGTTGTGCTGCTGTTCTTTTTGTTTCCCTTGTCTACTTCTCTTCCCTAATGGGCTTTGAACAGCCTATGCCAAATATCCCTTTTTTAGGTGGAGTTAGCTGCATCTTTTCCACCCTCTCCCCCCAAGTTCCAGTAGTAAAGCTGGAGTTTGTTCAGAACATTTTTAACAGCCTGTTTTCCTGAGCTCAGCACGTCCACGTAACAGGAGACTCCTACATTCCTGAAATATGCTCATGATACAGAACATAAACTGCTCAAAACAGGTCATCTGAGGCTCCTCATCCTCTACCACAAAAATAAATTAGTATAATTAATCCGGACAAAAAACATCGTAGTGCCTATGGAGCACAGTGCCCCTCAGTGCTAACTCTTTTTAAATTATGGTGAGCCATTACTTTGCATATATTTTAACTTCCTCTTCACTCCCACAGCTGAGCTACTCCTTTCCTTCCCATTTCCAATGATTCCTGTTGCAGGTCAGTCACTAACTTAGTGATGCTCCCTCCAGACCACAATGGGTCTGCAAGGTGGTCCATACTCAGGCCTAGGAAAAACCTGCAAGGTGTGGACCATACTCAGGCCTAGGAAAAACCTGCACTCACAAGGTTCTTTGAAATGGCTTCAATGGCGTGCA
>NW_017728997.1:49128120-49129776 GCF_001723915.1 Gavialis gangeticus | reverse complement strand
TTTCTGTTTTGTCACTAGCCTTAACTGTCTGGCAAACATCACCACACAGGGCCCCAAACAGTTTATCCAGAATCCCTCTGGTGCTCCCTCTCAGCCTGGAGCATGTGATTCGTGTGGCCCCACCCTCGATGCCGTGGAGCTGGACCAGTTTGTCCTGTGCTTCATCTGCATATAAATTTTTGGAGGATCCCAAGACATGTGACAAGAACACTCAGGTCCAGTCATGAGTGGGAGGAGGGGAGGGAGGTTATTAGCACATAACCTTTGTGCTAATCTTTGTGGGGAGTATCTGGAGCGCACGCACATACTGAGCATGGTTTGAAATGCTATTGATTCTGCTGGGGCCCTGCCCAATAAACTATATGAAAAATTGTGAGCCTTTTCAGCTTTGGACTAATATTATGCATAGTTTGTACTATATATAAATAGGTACTAAAATGCTGCTTTAAACTATGTTTATGAAGTACCTGTGCTAAAACTTACAACAGTTTCAAGAAGGTAAAATGTCTTCATTCCAGATTAACTAAATGTGGATAGTATATGCAAATTACTATAGGCATGTTTATTTCAAGGTCAGTGTTTTCAAATTTACCCTTATTTTCATGTGCTCAGAAAGAGCAAGCTCTTGTTGGCAAATGCATGGCATAGTTGCAACAGTTGTGGGCCCTTTAACTAAATTTGTAGCTGATGGGAAAAGATGTGGAGTAGATAACCCATGTAACCTAAGGAAGCAGGGGGACCAGACTGCTTAATTGAGTAGTTGATAATCTATGTAACCCATGTAACGAAACAGGGGGTGACAACAGATGAGATTTCAAAGTGGGGCAGTAGGCACCCACATGATAAATATGATAAAACCTGGGAAGACCAGGGGCACTATACAACTAACAGACAAACTGCTGGAGAGGGGCAAAAGACCTGCGGTTGTCAAGGTGACCAAGGAGAAAAAGTGGGGCAGAGCATAAAAGAGCAAGTAAAAATGAGGACTGTGGACCTCCACCCCACCTGCCAAGAAGAACTGCAGACTCCAGAGACTCCTGAATATCTGGCCAGCTGCAGGGAGATGCTCTGACCTTAGGACTAAGTACAGGTACTCCTCACTTAAAGTCGTCCTGGTTAACATCGTTTCATTGCCATGTCACTGCACTCCTCAAAGCAGTGGCAGGCGCAGGAAGCGCATCACCAGAGCAGTGTGGGGGAGCTTGCAGCAGCAAGGAGATCCCTGCTTCCCCCAGCCATGCTGGGTTGTACCTGCAGGGCTCTGGAGGTCCTGGGGCAGGGAAGCAGGGCAGCAGCCCATGCCTGCAGACTACTCCTGCCCTGTACAGATCTGAGGGGGGTGCAGGTCCCCCTTGCTCCCCTGGAGAGCGCGTGGTGGTGGGGAGCTGCCCCACCTGAGCCCACAGCTTATACTGTATGTATGTGTATAATGTCTTTTGTCTGGTGAAAAAAATTACCCTGGAACCTAACCCCCCCCCACGTTAATTCTTACAGGGAAATTGGATTCGCTTAACAGAGTTTTGCTTCAAGTCGAATTTTTCAGGAACATTTTTCATGGGAAGAGCACTCAGCCAGGTCTGAACGCTCACGTAGGTTCTTAGACAGAGCGCAGGACCTCCATCTAACCCAGGAGGTGCACAGCCCCACCAGGGGTGA
>NW_017728997.1:49126572-49126975 GCF_001723915.1 Gavialis gangeticus | reverse complement strand
GGGGTCGTTCAACCCCAGTACTCTTTCCTGCCATGGCAGGGGGTCAGACTAGAAGATCTGCTCAGGTCCCTTCCGACCCTAGAAACTATGATACTAACTATGAAACTATAACTACGATGTTAAGTGAGGAATAGCTGTAAAACTTGCACAAAGCTTCTGTTGTGTCTAAACTTAGGCAATTTTTTCTGTTGTTTCTGTATCTTATAATTGTAAATTGCTGCACTTCATAAATGCTGTCTTCAGAGAACAGACTATTTTTGTCCAAGCCATTGTTATAACTTTGGTGCCATCACTGAGATTCTACTATGAACTTTTGGTACCACTCTGATGGGGGAGAGGGGGGTACTGCAGGGGGAAGAACTTGGGGCGGGGGCAAGGTCAAATTTCTTAGTGGGCTGGATCT
>NW_017728997.1:49110643-49121572 GCF_001723915.1 Gavialis gangeticus | reverse complement strand
GGGCTAACTGACCCGCCAGATTTATTTTTTTTGTTGTAGCAGTGGAAGGGGGATAAACTCAAGGCCAGCTGTGAAGAAATCCCCTCCCCCTCTCTCTGAACCTCACTTGGGTCAGCCCAAGTGACCCCTTCTCCCTCCCTGCTCCTCTTGGATCAGGCTGGTCAATCAGGTGACCTGGCCCGATAACATTCCTAGGGAGCGCACTCTCTGCCTTCTGGCTGGGCATCTTGCAAGCTACAGGCATGTATGCCAGGCAGGAGCCTGGCAATTCCTGTAAGTAGAAACCTGGAAACCTGATAGGGGTTAAGAATTATGTATAGGCAAGTTGCATCTTAAAAGGGTCACTTTATCCAGTCTCTGTAAAGACTCAAGTTGCTTTTTTTTTTTGCTCAAAGTGTATCCTGACTCACCTCATACCCCACCCCCCCATTCAATAAATGGTGTTGGGTTACATCCAGCATTGTTGTGCTGCTGAGAAGAGCATCAATTGAGAGGAGGCTTTCTATCCCTTCCCTGGCCAGCAAAGTGTTTCTTTTTTTTATTTTCCCTCAGTTCTTCCTGCTGCTATCTTGGGAAGCTTTGGGCTGAAAGAAGCACCCCAAAATATTACTGTAGTCAAAGCAACTCCTAGGTTTATGGGGTCTGTGTGCCCTGGGCTGCACAGAGCCCTGCTGGAGACCTGTGATGGTGGCAATGTTACCCTAAGTTTGCAGGGGTTACAACAGCTCATTAAAACTTAAGTGGCTCTGCTTCAAGGCTTGGCCCCATGCTGTCACCTCTCTGGAGACCAGCCTGGGTGGATGAGATGGGGCTGCAAGCAAGCAGGGAGCGGTGTCCAGGAGTAGGATGGGTGGGTGGGTGAGGCTGGGGCTTGAGCCAGAATCAGAGGGCAGTGACAGCACGGGGCTGGGGCCCAGGGCAGAGCCACAATCTGCTCCCAGCATGCCCCTGCCCACGTAACTGGCTCCTCATTGCTCTAGGTGGAAGGTGACTGGGAGCTAGAGCTGGAGCCCTGTGTGCTGGGACAGAGTAACATCTCAGAGTTATTTTTTTCTGAGTTGCAAATTCAGATGCAGCTTTTCCCTGCTTGACTGAATGTGTGGTGCCTGGCACGTGCCTTCTCCCCTGCCTGGCTTCCTTGCACTACCTGCTGCCTGGGGCCACTCAGCAGAGGCAGGGAGAGCCAAGCAGTACTGGTCATCTTTGTCTCCTTTCTTTACAATGCTCTGGGCTTGTTGGGGGGTGTCCAAATCAAGACCCCCACAGTGCAGGACGGAGTGTGGTAGGGGCAGGGGGGAATCATTTACCCCTGCCCTACTCCCTGCTGCACTATGGGGATTGTCCCATGACCTGGCCCAGCTGGGGCCCCATTCATGGTGAATGGGGCCCCGGTCAAGCCGGGTCATGAGGCAATCAAAGCCCATTGGCTCCTCTAGGGGTGTAGACAGGTGGCTCCTGCCACTGCACACACCATGGGGGAGCCAAGGTGGGGTACGTTCCCTCCCCTTCGCTTCCCCATGCTGCACCCCTGGACGAACTGCTGGTTTTGTTTGCCCACGACCTGACCCAACCGGGGCCAGGTTGTGGGACAATTGGAACCCAATGGCTCTTCAAGAGACATGGCGCCAGGGAGCCAAGGGACGTGGCCCCCTGATCTTTGCACAGGGAAAGTGTGGGCCGCAGCTGTGAGCTAGGCTGTATCTGCTCTGTGCCTCACTGCCGCTGCTTTGAAAGTGGCACAGCACCATGTGGCACGAAGGCAGGGAGCAGAAACTGAGCCCAGCTCACAGCTGCAGCCCATCCTTGCCCCATGCAAAGATCAGGGGGCCACTTGCCCCCTCCCCTTGGCTCCCCAGTGCTGCGCCTCTGGAGGAGCCACAGGGATGTACCAGGGATGACGCAGGGCAGGGCGGGTGCCGGGGTCCCGCAGGCTCCGTCTCCTCTAGCCTGGCGGTGCAGCTGAGGCTGGTCCCACTCTGGCCTCTGGCTCTGGGCCCCTCCTGAGCAGTGCAGGGCCGGTGCAGGGAGGTAGCCAGGGCCAGGGCTGGGGCCGGTGTGGGGCTGAGGCATGGCAAATTTGCAGGGGGCATTAGTGTTGGGCAATGACCCTGGGTGCAGGGGAAGGGGCAGCCACATAGGCACAAAAGGCCCAAGCCCCAGCCTGGGCCTGGCTCTGCTCCAATCCCTGCCCAGTCCCAGCCCCAGCCCCACTCTCCCCTGCCCCCACCATGGCCCTTTCCCCTCCCTCCCACCCCTTCCTCCACAGACTTTCCCATCTGGAGAATGGGACACATATGCATGCATGCATGTGCTCAGCACCCCCTGCAAAAAAAAAAAAAAAAAATTCTCCCTCTGCCTATGGCTGCAGGCCAGATACAATCCATTGGCATGTACCTGCCTGTAAGCTGGCTGCAGTCAGTTGGTGGGCTGGATCTGGCCTATAAGCCATATTTTGCCCACCCCAGTATTACACTGACCTTTGTCCCTGCATCTAATTTAAAAGTTCCATTATACTATTTGTCTCCAAGGTTATTATCTAATCCTCAGCTGAATTGATTACTTTCATCATTCTGTTAAAAAATTCCTCTACTTCCTCTTTTCAGAAGGCGTACACCATGCATTCTTTCTGCTAGACCTGTGCAAATTGACAGCGATCCAATCTGGCTTTGGATCCAGCCGCTTCAGATGGCCGCGATCTGATTCGGAGCTCCGGACCGGGTTTCCACCTCAATCCGGCTGAAGCGGCTCCAAAGCTTCGGAGCTGCCTCGGAGATCCGGCCATAGGATATAATGGGGGAATCAATGAAATATTGATAACTTTGTTGTTTTTGTCTGATTTGGATGACACTGGCAGGGATGGTAGTCTCTGGTGAGAGCATGAAACCTGCCAAGGTTCAAGAAGATGGGTGCAGGGGTTTGGGAGGAACTGTACCCCAAGTTCTTAAAAGCCAAACTCCTGTCATGACTGTGTGTTACACCACAGGGGGGTGTTAACTGCAGGATTGATGCCCCCTGGTGAGGCCAGAGAGCCTGCCAAGTTTCAAGAAGATCAGTTCAGGGGTTTTGGGGGAACTGTACCCCAAATTCTTAAAAGCAAAACTCCTGTCACGTCTATGTGTTACAACACAGGGGGGTCAAAACTGCAGGGATGGTATCTCTTACTGAGGCCATAAAGCCTGCTAAGTTTCAAGAAGATCAGTGCAGGGGTTTGGGGGGAGCTGCCCCTCAAGCTGCGGACAAGCAAAACTCATGACATGGGTGACACTGCATGCGTTAAGGCACAGCGAGGTGACAGCTGCAGGGGTAGTGGCCCCTGCTGAGGCCACAATGCCTGCCAGCTGTTGAGGAGATTGGTGCAGGGGGTTCTGGGGCCCAGCACCCCTAGCTGCTGACAGACAAAACTCATGCCATGGGTGCTTGTCGGGCTGATTTTCTCCATCTTGGGGCAGTCGATGGTATTGGTTCTTTCCTCTCCTTAAAGTCTGGTTTTGTAGGTGCTAATTGATGGCATTTAACTGGATACATTGGCTAGGTCCTGTGTACTGAGCTGGTCCCTGAGTGAATCATGATTGGTTGGTAACTGGGAACACAGCAGCATAGCAGCCAGGCCTGCAGCAGTGTCACCCCTCCCTGCCTCAAGACAGACACAGTCAGTCCCACAAGCACCCATGGCACAAGTTTTTCCTGCACCAATCTCCTCGACAGCTGGCAGGCTTTGTAGCAGCAGCTTAATGCTCTCTGCAGAGTCTACCACCCCTGAAAATTTCATCCAAATAGGACAAAACACAACAAAGTGATAGATATTTTATTGTTTCCCCATTATACCCTATGGCTGGATCGCCAAGGCAGCTCCAAAGCACTTCGAAAGCTCTGAACAACTTCGGGAAGCCTAACGAGGCCAGCGCTTCGACCCGGACGTGCTGCTTCGGACCCCAAAGCGTCCAAAGCTTCTCCGGATCCGAAGCTCTGCCCAAAGCCTCACACAGCCCTACTTTCTGCTACTCATCCTGTTTCTGTATGCAAAAATTTGCAAAGTGTCTGTTGCACTTGTTTCTTCACTTTCCAAATTCTGGACAGTATATGGGTTTGCCACTACTTCCATAGCAAGTGCAGCATGCTGTGATATCTCCAGACAATTGACTTCTGCTTCTGTTAAGCTGCTTTGCAATGAAGTTCTCTGTTCTGTGATGTCTGCACATTGCTTTAGCCCTCTGTGATTCTGTAATTCTGTCCAGTTCAGTTAGCTTGTCCTCCAGCCTCTGCAGGAGGCATTAGTAATTGTAAAAGCCTGGCAATGTCTAATTGCTTGCTCCAAAGTGAGTTCAGTATTTTCTAACAAACCTTTTCTAAGCTTTGTATCATAGATTCCTAGCACAAGTTGCAAGTCTGACTCAGCAGCCTAAGGTCATTTAACAAATTCCTCAATTGTCTCATGCTCTCTCTGCTTTCTCATATGAACTTTAAGCCTTTCAAAGGTTTCATTTTGGCATGTAGTGCTCTTTAAACTTTCTTAGCAGTGTCTCAGAGTTACACTTTTCTGAGTTGCAAGCTGTTGTACAGTTAGAGATTCTTGCCCTGCTAAATTTTAAAAAGATAGCTACCTTGACCGGGTCTTCTTTCTCCATGGCACTGCTAGCCAGCATACAGATGCTGAAGCTCTACTTGAACTTCTTCCAGCTTTCTGCTGCATTGCTAGAGCACCCATAGCTACTCTGGAAGTCACAAATGCTTCATTTCTTCTTTTGTTCATTTTTAACCCATATCCCACTAGTGGTACCATAGGCAGATATAGGATTTTGAACAGGGGAGTGCAGCTGGTGTGGGTGCATCATCATGTAACAAAACATATTTTTCTCCCATTAAAAAGAAATTAGAAGTTGTACTAATTAGCTAAAGGCCTACACCTATATTATTTAATTTTAAATCAAAGCAAAGCAAAAGTAACATTATTGGAACGTGCATTAATTTGCTATATCATTTATTATGTATAAAAAACAACAAATTAGGCAAAATAATCAAAAGATGTTTCATTAATCTTTAGAATTAAATGTACATCTCTTTTTCAAATTCATAAAACAAAATTTAGCCTTGAGCATCTTGACAGTGCACCCAATGCTTTACTGAAAGATATTTCCACACCTAAGTTAATGTTCACCTGAATTAACATTTCCATGCTCGAGTTAATGTTGTTAGCTACAGTTAAAAACAGTCTGCTGGGTCATGAAAAAGGACTAACATTACTGGGAGCAACTAACAGACAGCAGAATTGTAGAACAAAGGATAGGTTGATTAATGGAACCATTTAAGGCCATTAAAAAGGAGAGCAGTATTAACACCTGTAGACTGCAGAGTTTAGAGGGAATCAGGCAGATTCTAATGAGCGATGAAGTCAATTGATTCCCTCACTGCTGCCAGAATAGAAATGCTGCTGCCACTGCCAGGCAGTTAGTTTTAAACTTTCGGTGGACCAGGATTCAGAGGTGCAACTGCAACACTGCTACCCCCCAGCCCTGGATCCACCCCTAACTGGTACCATATGTTTCAATAGCTTGGTTAACAAAGGAGCGTGATCCAAAAATTATAACAAACTTTACTAAAAGTAAACCTTCTGTTAGGAAGACTTACTACCAACCTCCCAGCTAGTTCACAGTTCATGAGAGCTCTGTCCCTCCTGTAAATACCTTCCCAAACAGGCAAATATAACAAGTTTCAGAACTCTAACAGCTACATGCACACAATGGGCCCGGTTCTTGTTTGGTCCTGAGACTGTACCAAAATACACACAATAATGTTAATCAATATGTATTGCAGGTTCATTACCAAATATGTCGTGCCAAGTGCAGTTCCAAAATATTTCAAGTCTATGATCACACATGAACTTATCTAGCAGGAAGGAAAAGTAACTAAATAATGTTATTATCTTCATGGTTAGACACAAATGGCAGGATGCAACCACCTCCACCCGACTACAAATGGAAGCTGGGGACCTAACTTCCGGTTGTGCCTTTAAAATCTCTACATATCTTTAACATCTCTTTACATCTCCCAATGCTTTGTAAATTGGGCCAGACTCAGAGAAGGGCCAATTTATATTTTCTTCTATCCATCATCATGTATATGTTTTAGTTTAGTATAATAAAAATACCCACTAATGTATAAATTATATTTTCTCATGTACCACCACTGTCATTTAATTGAACAATTCCTTGCAACAGCTTCAGGAGGCAGATCAGTTTTACAGATGGAAAAACTGAGAAACAGAAAAGAACATTCTTAAAAGCATTCAATATTTGTGTGCCCAATTTTAGAAACCTGGAGCCTAGATTTTCCAAAGAGTCTAGTTCCCATCTAATGCACTGTACATGCAGATTTCTGAAAGAGCTCAGTATCACGTAGTCTGAGCTCTTTTGAAAATTTGGCCTCACTTGTCATACTGAGAACTCAGTGATTCGGTAGCAAGCTCTTTTGGAACTAGGGCTGCTAAGACTTTAAAAGTTGCTGAGTACCTGCATCCCTCTTTAAGACTATAGAAAAAATACATGACACTTACCTCTGGTAAACTAGTCCCTTGTCTCAAGATGGGTGCTAAAATGGAGTGAAGAGTTTTGAAAGATTTTAACTTAAATTACTTGCCAAGACAAACAAAAAATCAATGCTAGGGTTGAAATTAGAACCAATGTATTTTAAATTCAACAGTAAGAAAAAGTATCAAAGAAGTTATGAAACAAGTTTAAACCTTAAATTATGAAAAGCAACTGGGGGAGTGGGGAGTTGAAGTTGTTGAAGTTAGATTCTAAAACAGTTTGCCTGTTACTTACGTATTCACATCTGCTTCTGAACAAGTACATCCAAGTGCTTCTGAATAGTACATCCAGCTCCTGATTCTTTGTTTGTTGTTTTCTTAGCAAATGTGGAATCTGAGAATTTTGACTAAACCTCCTACATAGTATCCTTTTATGGGAACTCCTTCCTAATGGTTTAATGTCATTAGCTAAGGTCTGAAAATACAAACACTTACACATCGTTAAACAAATTGCACTTCTTTTTAGCCATGGGGATGATTGTCTCTTTGTCATCAGTAATAAAGATCAGATTATTTCACCAGTGAATTCCTTTTTATCTACTCCTTTCTCTCCTTTTATCAAAATTCTAAAGGATTTTTCATATAATCTAGCTCTGCACCATCAAGCAACAGAACCATAGAAAACGAGGCCTACAAAAATCCTATAGGGTCCTCCCACTCTGCAGTGACTAGCAAGCCAAATAGTTTGGTATTTTTATCTCTCCTGATTTGAAACTAATTGTAAATCAGTATTGTACTAATCTATTTTCTGTGATAAATGCCCTTGTCAATTATTATTAGATCTGTTTTTAGGACAGATAAATTGCATCATAATCACTCTCAGTCCATGTTTTTCTGTATTTCAGTCTTGCCATTGAAGGTGGACAAACACAAAAGCACGGGATAACTCAGGACTGAACAGAGATCTAGGGGTCCTCTTTTATTCTATTCCACAATTATCACAATAGTATATGATAGGGCTATGTGAAGCTTTGGTCCCTGATTCAATTTGGCAGAGATTCAGGCCGATTCAGTGGCTGAATCTCTGAATCAGAATCAAATCAGGAGACCCTTTAATCTCTCTGAAGTGAACCAGAACCCTCTGAATCAATTCAGAGAGATTCAGAAAGATTCGGCGATTTGTACATAGGTATAGCTTTAAAGGTTTTTTCTACATACCTCGAGGTACCAGGCGGCTCGTCCAGGCTGCAATGCTGGGGTGGATGGAGTGTCCCACAGGAGCATGGGGGGTGCCCCATATGCTCGGTAGTAGACCTGGAAGTGGACCAGAAGAATTTCAGGTCCACCTCTGGGTCCACCGGGCAGTGCGCTGGAAGTTGATAACACAGCATTTATCAGCCCATCAGTATACCAAAAGCCTCTCTCATTAGTTCAAGCTCTTAAACAGCTTTTTCCAAGGAAGGAATGGAGGGACATTACCAGCTGACCTGTTGATTAGCTCCAAAAAGCCCTAAGCAAACACTGTTCTGTCTGCCTGTCCCAGTGAAATTGGAGACACACAGAGAAACCTCTCGGCATTAGCTAGCACACCACATGCCTAGGCTCTGTGGGGCTGGGGCTCATGCTGCGGGAGATGGGAGGGGAGAATCCCTGATTGAGCAGTGAGGGGGTGGGGAGGCAGAGGGAAGCAAGGCAGGCCCTGCTGTGCCTACAGTCTCCACCAGAGCTCTGGCTAGGGAACAGAGGGGTGGGGCCAGCCCTGTTCTCTGGAGCAGGCAGCACAGCCCAGGGCTGCAATGCATCTGGGATGCTGGGGGGACTCTAGTTTAACTTAAACCAGGAAGGGGTCTGGGACAGACATTGCATAAACTGGTTTGACCCAAATCAGTTAAGTCTGATACTACATTCAACTAGGTTTATCTTAAACCAGTTTCTGCGATTTTGAAACTGGTTTATGTGCACTGAACTTATGTTCTGTTACAGGTTTAAACCAGTTTCTGATCACTTAAACTGGTTTATTTGTAATGTCTGTCCCTAGACAAAGTCTATGTTCTATGAGTAGGTGTCTCACAATACATTGCTGTAATAGATTAACTTTTTATCCTTTTAAAACTCTTTCTTTGGTATTCCATAAGAAAAGCATGCTGAAGAGTAAACAGTTGTAAGGTTATTCAAGCAAACAATTCCCTTTCACATGTGGTTGAACTCATGGAAACCTGCACTGGGAAACCTCTCAGAAGTGAACCTGCTGCTTTAAATCACTGTGATGCTGTTTGTTTCATTAACATGTCAATCAAGGCCTATGCTATAGTGAATCATGTTTATTATCACTCTAAGTCAGTGGTTTTCAACCTTTTTTCATTTGCATACTCCTAAAAAATTTCAAATGGAGGCATGGACCCCTTTGAATTGTAAGTGTGGGTATTCACAGGCTTTTGATCATAGTGGTCTTTCTCATACTGCTTAGACATAATCTGCAGACCCCCAGGGGTCCACAGACCACAATTTGAAAACCACTGCTCTGAGTGGTAATGGCTGTTGACCTGTTAGCACTGTGGTGAGTTCAGGCTAAGTTGAATTAAACCCTAAAATATTTACTGCATGTACTGAGCCTGAGTATGCTGGGATGAACAATGAATTATTAAAGAAGAAAAGAGGAACCTAACTGACATGCATAGGAAACAGACACATGGATGGACTATTTCAATGGACAATATTGAGATAAGACAAGAAAGACTAGTTAAGTATTCTCAGCACAAGTGCTCTGTAAGAACTGGCCCAGCAACAACTACCCCTGCCTCATTGCGCATGTCTCTACATGCCCGTGTGGTGGAGCATGGTTATTTTTAGCCACTGTGTCACCATAGCAACACACTATAGCAAGGAAGCATGTCGCTACAGAGATGTAGCTGTGGCGTCATGGTTTTTACCTGCTGACACTATATCACCATAGTGCTTTGCTATGGCGATGTAGCATCTCATGTAGATGCACCCACTATGGCCTTCTCGTCACTTTAGAGCAAAAGCAATAAAAGCCTATGGAAGTGTAAATGCTATGATTACTTTTAGCCTAACAAAGTCACATTATGTCTATTATGCACTGGCTGTGACCTTGTGAAATAAATAGAAAAGCAATAGAATTTTCTTCATTTTTAACAGTACTACAGACAAAATCCATAGATTTAAGTAGGAGGGTTCTTTGCTCTTCTGTCTAGCAACTGTATTCTTACTATTACTTTAATCTGCCTATTACAACAACTTGTTACCATATCTATCTATATATATACCTCCTGTGTGATTGTTACCTAGTCATGTATAAAAAGGGTAGTATTGCTATATAATTGTAGTTCAGACAGAGGAATATGAGAAACTGTTTCACGGGCAATTTCACCTAGTAATTTTAGTATTCAAATTGATTCCTAGTAGTTGTAGTAGATTTGGGACCACTTATTACTTTAAGGTCATCAAGCAGTTTGAGGCAACCCACAAATATATAGTCAAAGAACTTAGATCTTTCTGCTACAAACTGGACACGTCTACATGTGCAATTACAATGCATGAATAAATTGCAGAGCTTATTACTCCCAGGTGCACTGCCTAAATGCACACCCAGGAGCAATAAACTGCGGAGCAATAAGCTCTGTAGTTCATTCATGCACAGCACATTGAGCCAGGGTGAAGCAACCCTGGCTGGCATAGGCAATGGGTAGGGGGAGGCATGGGGGAGCACATGCCCCCCTGAAATTGGTCAGCTGGTGCCCCCCCGAGAAGTGCCAGCGGCACTTCCGGTTTTGCTGGTGCCCCCCCCACGGTCAGCAATCGGCTGCAGGGGGACCCCCCACCATGAGCAGTCAACTGCTAGTGGCCCACGCAGAGCCAGGAAGCACCAGTCACCTATGCCAGCTGGCAAGGGGCCCTGGGGATCAGCTTGCCAGCCCAGGTCTGCTCTCCCCAGCTCAGCATACTGTGAAGAGGCTAGCTAGGGCACAAGGGTGCTTCAGTGTGGAGCTAGCCAGCAGGCAGCCCATGTGCTGAAGCACCCTCATGCCTAAGCCAGCCCCTCCAGCATTTACATGTGTGCAGCTGTGGAGTTTTTAACAAGTATTATCATTCTGTGGAGTAAATTAGTTTACTCCAGCCTAATAAAGGATTACATGTAGACCCTGAGACATTTATTGTGCAGCTAATTACTCATCTGCTGTTTAAACATCTCATGTAGATGCACCTACTGATAGATCCATGTCGGTTGAGATCAAGCAGGCTTGTTGTTAACTCTAGTAGTATTATAGTTTCATAGTTTCTAGGGTCAGAAGGGACCTGAGTAGATCATCTAGTCTGACCCCCTGCCATGGCAGAAAAGATTACTGGGGTCAAACGACCCCAGCAAGGTGTTCATTTAACCTCCC
>NW_017728997.1:49108242-49109618 GCF_001723915.1 Gavialis gangeticus | reverse complement strand
TGATTTTAGGTAGACAAGGTTCTTTGGGTAAATCTGATATATTTTATTAGACCAACTCAAATAGTTGGAAAAATTCTTCTTAGCAAGCTTTTGGGTATAAATACCCTTTGTCAGGCTGAGGAAGCATCTGCAGTCGGTGTGTGCTCTTCCTGAAATGAATAGTAAAGAAGCCAGAGGCTGGTATGCATGCAAGCAAGAAAGTCAGTTAGTAAAGATTGTAAATTGAGGAGTCAGTGGGTAAGAGACAGGTGGGGCTGGGGGCAACGGGGAAGAGGAATGAATGTAGTTGGTAAATAGTGGGGACGTACCTGGGAGTCAGATGTTAGGCAGGTTATAATGTGTCATAAATCCAATGTATACATTTAGTCCATGATTTTTTGTATCCAGGAGGTTGATGAAGGCTCGTCTGTGAAAAGTGTTTTGTAAATTCCCTTTAGAACAGAGATTGGAGAGAGAGTGGTTTTCTTGTGAGAAAACCACAGGTAATTGGGTATTCTTGTCTTTGATTTCCGGTATGCATTCATTCTGGTGCGCAGTTGTTGTTTGGTCTCCACTATGTATTTTCCATCAGGGCATTTGGTGCATTGGATGAGATATATTCCATATCTGGAGGTGCATCTGTAAGCTCCAAGAATGCTGATGGTTCTGTTGTGCGGTGTAGTAATTATGGGGGTGGTGGAGATGTGTTAGCAGGTTTTACATTTCTTGTCATGGTATGGTTTGGATTCATTCCGTGTGTTTTGGGCCATACAAAATTTGCTTCTGGTGATGAGGTTAACGAGGTTCGGTGCTTGTTTGAAGGATAGGTTGGGTGGTTCTAGGAAGATCTCTTTAAGAATTAGGTTGTCTTTTAGTATGGGATGCGATTGTTTGAGGCTTCTTTACTGGTGTTGGCTTTACTATTGTTGGCTTCTTTACTATTCATTCCATCCAGGAAAAGTACACACTAACTGCAGATGCTTCCTCAGCCTGACAAAGGGTTTTTATACCCGAAAGCATGCTAAGAATTTTTCCAGCTATTTGAGTTGGTCTAATAAAAGATATTAGATTTACCCAAATAACTTTGTCTGCCTATGTCCTTAGAACAGCACAACTACAATCTATTAGGGCTATGCGAAGCCTTGGGTGCTGATTCGATTCGGAGGAGATTTGGCCCGATTCAGTGGCCAAATCTCCAAATCTTAATTGAATCAGGGGACCAATAAAAAGGTATGAATCAATTGGAAGCTTTTCAATTCGATTCAGAGAGCTTCAACAATTCAGGTACTCCCTGGTTGCTGCAGGAGGGAGCTGGAGCCAGACTGAGAGCTGGTAAGTAGGGGGCAGGGGAGGGGGGGCTGGAGGAGGGGGCAGAGGACCCTGGGCCTGGCCTGAAC
>NW_017728997.1:49107231-49108231 GCF_001723915.1 Gavialis gangeticus | reverse complement strand
CCCACTCCCCCAGCCCAGGCAATGGCTGTCCCTCCCCACCCTAGCTCTGGCCCTTTAAGAAAAAAAAACCCAGACTCACTGGCTCCTGCAGTGGCCTCAGGGCTTCGGAGGGCTCATGGAAGAGCCCCTCATGTGGTGCAGGGTAGTGGTGGGTAGCGGGGCTCGCTCCCTTGCTGGGCAGGAACTGGTGAGTTTGGAGGGGGTTTCTTAAAGGGCCGGAGCTGGGGTGGGCAGGGCAGCCATGGTGGGTGTGCTTGGGGAGCAGGCAGCTTGGGGCTGTGGGGGGCAGCAGGGATCGCCCCCTACCGGGCAGTACCTGATGAGACAGGGCGTTTGTTTTTTTTCAAAGTGCTGGGAGCTGGGGCAGGCACTGCAGCCATTGCCTGGGCTGAGAGAGCAGGCGGGGGATGTGGCTGTGTGATTCAGATTCAGCAGCATCCAAATCTCCGAATCAGATTCAGCTGAATTGATTCAGGACAGTGATTCAAATCACTGCATCGAATCTCTGTCCCCGAATAGGCTGAATCCAAAGTGAATAATAGCTGCTTCGCACAGGCCTACAATCTATAATATCTATAGTAATGATGGGAGGGATACTTGAACTAAAGCTCGTTCAACAAAGCTCTGTCTTCCTCAGTAAGGAACAGAACTGCCACCTCTCTGCTGGGCCCCCTTCGGGCCCCGGGGGAGGCTCACCTGGGCCTAGGGTGAGTGAGGATTTAGTTAGGGAGCTTCTGGAGGGGCTGGACGTTTTTAAGTCAGCCAGCCCGGATGATCTTCACCCTAGAGTCCTAAAGGAACTGGCTGGGGTCATTGCAAGTCCCCTGGTGTGGCTTTATGAACACTCGTGGTGCTCTGGAGAGGTGCCGGAGGACTGGAAGAGGGCCAACGTGGTTCCCATCTTCAAAAAGGGGAGGAAAGAGGACCCGGGAAACTACAGGCCAGTCAGTCTTACCTTGATCCTGGGCAAGCTGTTCGAGAAAATTATTCTGGCACACAT
>NW_017728997.1:49101593-49106712 GCF_001723915.1 Gavialis gangeticus | reverse complement strand
GGTCACAAGCTGGCGGAGGGAAGGTTTAAGTTGGACATCAGGAGGCGCTACTTCACGGTCAGGGCAGCTAGGGTCTGGAACCAGCTTCCAAGTGAGGTGGTGCAGGCTCCCACCCTGGGGGTTTTTAAGAGGAGGCTGGATGACCACCTTACTGGGGTCGTTTGACCCCAGTACTCTTTCCTGCCATGGCAGGGGGTCGGACTAGATGATCTGCTCAGGTCCCTTCCAACCCTAGAAACTATGAAACTATGAAACAAACTTTAGTTCAAGTGCCCCTGCCACTATTTTTAAGCATGGAGACGCTGATACACAAGACACAGGAGGCTACTGGAGCAGAATAGATTAATTGAGTCTGCTCTGACTTACTGTAATTCCAGTGCATTGGAGCAGCCTCCGCGCTCATGTATAGGTGCCCCTAGGTGACTAAGTACTTTTAAAAAGAAGGACATTAAACATTTGATCCATGACCATAGGTCGGGGTGGGCAAAATACAGCCTGCGGGCTGCATCTGGCCCACCAAGCACTTCCCTCTGGCCCACGAAGCCCCTTCAAAACCCACATAATGGTGGCTGCCTCTCTAAAAGCCTCCAGTGGCCGCCAGCAGCACCAGCCACCAGCTGCAGCACCTCAGGCTGTTTGCTTGGGTTCTGGTTGCAAGGCAACCAACCCTGAACTCAGCCTGCCCCAGCTGACCTTGCCCTGCCCCTGGCTCAGGCCATGTTTGCAGCTTGAGAAGGGCAGGAGGAGCTGGGCCAGAACCTCTGGTGCTGGTGAGGGGACAGAGTGTCTGGGCCCACTTCTGCTTTGCTGCACAGGACTGGAAAGAACCCTGCCCTGCAGGTAAGCCCAGGAAAGTGGCTGCTGGGCAGGCTTTCCCCGTGCTGTGCCGCTTGGGCCGTGCAGGGTCGGGCTGGGCTGGCACTGGGGAGGGTAAGCAGCAGTAAACTCATCAAGTGGCTCTCCACCCGAAATAATTGTCCGCCCCGTCATAGGTGTTCATAATCTGGAAGTATTCCATAGAGTATAAATCCACGGTGCTTACAAATCTTGAATATTGTGTACAGTTCTGGTCCCCACATATCAAAATAGATGCAGTAGAATGAGATAGGGTACAGAGATGAGCAACCAAAATGATCAAGGGCATGGAGCAGTTGCCACACCAGGAAAGACTATAAAGGCCCTTCAGTTGGGAAAGGAGAAGGCTGGAGGGGGGAGGGAAGGCAGGGGGGGAAATATGATAGAGGTCTATAAAATCATGAATGGTATGAGCCAAGTGAAATGAGAACTGTTATGCACTAAGGGTGAGATTAGACATTACAGTTAGACCATGTTAAGAGCACTTAGGACTTGAATGATCACATATTAAAGCTCATTAAGAATTGGTAAGTGCCCTCTAGGCATCTTAAAGTTATACCACTTTGGGCCAGGATTATCTTTGAGTGTGCTACCCAGCTCAAATTAAGTTAACTTCATTTGTATTCATCTGAGATAAAATCACCAATTTCCAATCCTCCAGTATCCCAGGAGGCACTACTCCCAGGTGGGCTAGCTGTCATCCAAGACTGTATGATCCTGGACCGAGGGTTGAGAACAGCCAGGTAACAAGCTGATGGGGATAGAGCGAGTGGGGAAGGAAGAAAATGGGGTGAAGGGGAGTAGGGGAGCCAGGGAGAGCGGGGAAAGGGGATGGGATGAAGAGGAGCAGGATTGGAAGGGGGAAGAAGGCGGGTGGGTGGGTAGGTGGTTAATGGGGAGATGCTGAGCTTCTGCTCCCCATGCCCTCCAAATTTCCCCTAACCCCCAAATTGCCCCTGCATCCCCAGATCACTCCCCTGCCACCTCAATTGCCTCCTCTGCTCCCCCTCACCTCTCTACCCCCACTGCCCTGATTAGCCGGAGAGTGGTAGGGATGCTGGTGGAGGGGTTTCCCCTCCATAATACTCCTGGGGTCCCTACACACCACACTGCCCTTGTACATATAGATCTAGCCCCCACCAGACCCTGCAACTGAAGGGAAATGGGAAGGGAGAAGGGAAGGGGAAGGAGGAGGGAAAGAGGGAGGGGCAAAGGGAGGGAGAGGAGGTGGAGGCAAGGAAATACCATCCAGCTGTGTGGCCCCAATGGGGGCTGGATCTAGGTGTGTGGGGAGAAGCACAGACTGCAGAGAGCTAGGGAGAAGGCAGAGAAGGAAACACCACCACCACTGCTGCTACTGCTCTCAGGCTGATTGGAGAGGCAAGAAGGTGATCGGAGGGAAGGGCCTATCAAATGTAGGGGAGTAATCCAGGGGTGGAGTGGGGATCCAGGGGCTGATAGGAACAACAGGGAGATTTGGGGGGCAGAGAATGTGATCTAAGCAGCACGGGGCAGGGAGGAGGATGGGGTTTCTCCCTGTCCTCCCTGGCCTAATACTGTGGTTAGAGAGCCAGTAAGCAAATCAGGCACAGAGCAGACTTACAGCCCCAAGCTACATCTCTGCTCACCAGTCCTCTAGTCTCAAGTCTGAACAGCGCATACTTGATAGGGCATTAATGTGACTGATCGCTAGCACTGGTTAACCTTAACATAGACTAAAATTCCTTAGAATTGGCACCTGCTACCTGTAATCTATAATCTCACCCTCAAACATCTGGTGAAAAATAAAAAAACAACAACAGTTCAACAATAACCCACCAAATAAAAATTTGGTTCCGTGGTTCTACTTACACACAAGATGTAGATGTTCTTCTTCATTGTTTGAGACCTGGGAAAATAATATTCAATCCTGTGTCAGTGCTAGCAATAAAGGCTGAAATTACTGGTCCATGGCTCATCAAGTTCAGATATGAGAGCGTTATAGTGTAAGAAGAGGAAGATCCTCAGTTTCCCAAGGGCTATAGTACCTAATTTTTTCTTTGAAAGGTTCTAAGAAACCAAGCTAGTGTCATAATTCTTCCATATATAGGGACTGTTTTATATCACTATCAGAACTTTCTCCCTCTGACTAGTATTTAGTTGAACTCTGACTTCATAGGTAAAGGAATGCAAAAATTAGTCACCAAAAATGTTTTCATAATCTCTTAAACTTTTGCTTCCTCCCATCCAATACAATGTATTTAATATTTTTAAAAAAGCATGAAGTAACAGGTATTGCAATTTTTAAAACCATTTTATTAATAACATAAGAATATGTGTATAAACATATATCTTCATTTTCAATAACAAATATGCATCTAAGCAATCCATGTTAAAGGAAAGAGAGATTATAATAATCTAAATTGACCTGTAAAACATAGGCCATAGAATTTCTCACAATTTTTTTTTGCCTGAAGCCTGTAAATTCTGGATGAGCTAGAGAATATATTTTAGAAAGACATTCAATCTTGAGTTAAAGACTTCAGAAGATGGAGAATACCACATCCCTTGGTAACTTGTACTGTTGATTCATTAATCCCCTAGTTAAAATAATTACACCTTATTTCCAGTCTGAACAGACATTTGATCTTGTAATGTGCTTGTCTGCTAGATTAAAGAGTTTTCAGAAATCTCTCCATGTAGCTGCCTAAATAGTCTGATCGAGTCACATCTTAGTCTCCTCTTTGATAAAGCTAAGTAGACTGAGCTTCCAAAATCTTTCTCCCTGAGCAATAGATTTTTCAGACTTCAGATCATTCTTGAATCTCTTTTCTAAATCCTTTCAGTATTTTGATATTTTTTGTAAGGCATGGACATTAAAACTGGGAACAGTATTTGACAGTATCAAAAAGAAATAGAAATAAAATACTAGGTTTCTGTAATTTGGTTTGGAATTGTTTCTCAGTTTCTTTTTAACTGGGCAAATTTTGGTTGGTTTTGCTGTTATCAGCCATGCAGCCAGCTACAGTCTTGCTTGATTTATTCATACTGTCAGGAGAACTTTAATAAGCATTTTATAAAGTTTTAATATGTCAATAATGACAAAAAATACATGCCTGTAGTATTTTAGGTACAGCAACTTTCAACATGGCATTTACTATGTTTATTACTTCTGCTGCTGTAACTTCTGTTAATTGACATGAACATATGTAACATAGTGAGCTTCTTGTAATTTGTAAATACTATATTATTTTCCTGTAATTTTTGTCAAATAAGCGTGAAGTAGTAACGCAGCTATGGAATGTAAAAACTGAGCTTCTATAAATTATTTCTGGAAATGCTACAGATTTTTGTTGCAGGTTTAGAAGGCTACTTACATACACTTCCTGTGTTAAAATCTTTATTTGAAAGCATGAAGGTGCTTACAAAGTTCCCAATATGGTATTCATTACAGGCTACCTATATAAATATTTTTGTTTTAGTGTGCCTCAATACAATGTAGTTCCATAAATCTTTGTTAGCGTTTAGGCATTTACAAACATAACTTCTGAGCTGCAGAAAGTGCTGCCACAATTTATTTGTCTGATGTTCCCTTTTGCTATAGGTAAGAGAAAAGAGCTATTTGAGAATTCTTTGCATATTGAAATATCTTTTAGGCCCACATCTTAGAATATAGAATCAGTCCCTCTGAAAAGTCCAGACCTGCAGTTGATTGTACTTATGAATTTTTATACTGTCTTTGGAAATATTTTCTAATCTACTAGATTTTGAGTCTCTGCTCCTCCAAAAATTCCTGCCCAGGCATATACATTGAAGGTCAGTCACATGAGTCACTTTCCAAATAAAGTGATTATTGGCTTCTGGGCCCAGTATAGGGTATATTAAAATTGGGTTGCCCCAAACTAATTTTTGAAGTCAGGCATAGTAATACTTCCACTCTCTTTTGGACATCTGAGTTTATTTAAAACCACACGTGGTTTCTTTCCCCTCCATAAGAAAATTGTGAAAAGTATATTCATTTAAATTAAAAGGATAAAACTAGTTGGAATAACATCAAAAACACACCTTCCTAATTTTGTAGGGAGGGATCTCGTAGCATCCTAAAAGACCTTTCTACCTTAGGAACATAGCACTGGAAATGACTTTCTGGGTCATCAGGTTTAGTCCCCTTCTGTTACAGGCAACCACATCACAAAACTGCATTCATACAACCAGTTTTATGCAAGTTTCATCCTAAAATTAGGTAGATATTTGTTCCCATTGGAAGCCTGTTCTGGTACCTGGC
>NW_017728997.1:49093155-49096593 GCF_001723915.1 Gavialis gangeticus | reverse complement strand
CTACGACCAGGTCACCAAATCCTTAGACGCAGGTGTCACAATGGACATAGTCTTTCTGGACTTTAGGAAGGCCTTCAACACTGTCTCTCACCCCGTTCTCATTAAAAAACTAGGGGTCTGTGGCATTGACACCTACACAGTCAGTTGGGTCACTAGTTGGCTGGAGGGCCACACCCAGCGAGTGGTGGTGGATGGGTCATTTTCGACTTGGAGGGATGTGGGCAGTGGGGTCCCCCAGGGCTTGGTCCTTGGGCCCGCACTGTTCAACATCTTCATCAGTGACTTGGACGAGGGGGTAAAAAGCACCCTGTTCAAATTTGCTGATGACACTAAGATGTGGAGGGATGTGGGCATGCTAGAAGGAAGGAATAGGCTACAAGAGAAAACCACCTGTGCACCTACCTCCTTCAGCATGCCCCCCAGAGCATGGTAGTCCACCATCAGGTGATCAGGGCTTCTCCTGGCCGCATCATTAGTTCCCACATAGATTAGGACCATGGGGTAGTAATCGGTGGGCTGGATCACAGCCTGGATCATCCCCTTCACGTCCTGAATCTTTGCTCCAGGTAGGTAGTAGACCTCGCGTGTCGAGGGGTCCTGGCGACAGATGGGGCCCCCCGTACCTCTCAGGATGGAGTCGCCTATGACGATCACTCAACGCTTTTTCCTCCGGGACTGCTTAGCTCCTTCAGCCTGCTTGGAGCGTGGAGAGTGTGGAATTGCCTCCTCTCCAGTTGCCTCCTCTCCTTCCTTCTCCTCCAGAGTTGCCAGGGCCTCGTACCTGTTCTCCAGCCGGGCTGGAGGAAGTGGTACTGTTGTGTTGCGAGCAGCGCTGGTCCTGGAGGTGACCGTCTGCCATTCTGCAGTGGAGGGCACTTCCCAAGATGCTTCTTTAACAGTACCAGCTGTCATCTGTCCTTGAACCTTACCTGCCTTACGGTTCTACTAATTTCATCTTCAGTTTAACACACAATTTCCTGTGTAGCACAGTATCAGTTCCTTTACTGAAGTCTGGATAGATTATATCTACTTCATCTTCTTTTGTCTAGAAAATCAATTATATTGTGAAAGAAAGATACCAAGTTAGTCTTGCATGATTTACTTTTGGTAAATGCATGTCTTTTTCATTTTATCCCATTTACCATTCACTACCATGTTTTTAATTATTCTTTCTTTCGAGGCAACAAATAGGGGGTGCACGCAGGTGGTCACCGACCCCCCTACCTCCTCTCCCCACCCTGCTGCCAATAGTGCCGAGGCATCTGTGGGAGCTCCCCACTTGTTGCCACCGGGCTCCTGCCACTGCGTTCCCACTGCTCCCTCAGCCGCCAGGGTCACACGCCATTCATGCTTTCTTTCAAAATTTGTTCTAAATCTTTTCATATGATTAAGGTCAAATTAACAGGCCAGTCATAGCCTGAATCATTCTTTTTCTCTTTATTAAATATAGGCATTACATTTACTATTATCCAGTCATATGGTATCACCCCTAACTTGAAATATTTTTATTAAAAATACTTGCTGTTAGACTTACAAGTATAGATTCCAGTTCTTTCTGAATTCATAACATGAGAGCATAAGAACTGCCATTTACTGGGCCACACCATAGGTACATCCTCCCTAGTCTCCTATGTAACACAGTGGTAGAGAGTGGATGCTAAAAAGAAGGGTCAACAGGGTATGACCAAGGTTTCTCCAACTGTTCCTCTCTCACTTTTAGCCACCAGAATTTAGGGTCTAGGAAGTTCTAATTCAGAGGCTGTACCCCTAACTGCCATGCTCAATAGCTTATGATCCACCTTTCTTCCAAAAATATGTCCAGTCCCTTTTTGCATTTGGCTAAGAAGTCAGCTTCCACAATATCTTGTGACAATGAATTCTACACTTTAATTACATACCATGGGAAAAAGAACTTCCTTTTGTTAGTTTTAAACTTATTACCTATTAGTTTCATTTTATGGCCCCTAGTATTTGTATTGTGCACATTAGTAAATAATAAATTTGTATTTAATTTCTCTTCACCATTTGGTATTTTGTAAATCCTTATCATGTCCCTTCTCAAGTTTCTCTTTTCTAAACTTAATAGGCCTAACCTAGCCTAGCCTCTGTATCAGCTCTAGTTCTTCTATATCCTTTTTGAGGTGTGTAGATCAAAACTGGGCACATTATTCAACATGTGGACAAACCATGGATTTATAAAGGGGCATCATGATACTTTATTTTGTTTACAGTCCCCTTAATAATTCCTAAGGCACACTGGCCTGAACTTTTTAGTGAACTGTCCACAACAACTCTTAGATTTCTTTCCTGTGCGGTAACAGGTAATGTAGAGCCCATCATAGTGTAGGTATAGTTTGGGTTATTTTTGCCCATGTGCATCACTTTACGCTTATCTACATTGAATTTCATCTGTCATTTAGTTGTCCATTTACTCAATAGTGCCAGATCCTTCCTCGCAGACTACCTTGGTCTTTACCACTTGAAATAATTGTGTGTCATGTTCAAATTTGGCCACCTTATTACTCACCTCCTTTCACAGATCATTTATGAATATGTTAAACAGCACTGGTGTCAATTCAGATCCCTGAGGGACCCTGCTGTTTCTTTCCATCCCGAAAAACTGACCATTTATATTCACTCTTTGTTTGCTATCTTTCAACCAATTTCTAATCTACTGATGAACCTTCCTTGTAATCCCATGACTACATAACTTCATTAAGAGCCTCTCCTTATCAAAGGCTTTTTTAAAGTCACAGACAGAATATATAACTTGAAATATCTGGCTTTGAAGAGCCTGGCTCTCATCTTTGATGTGTGGTAGGGCTGGTAAGGCAATCAATTGACCAGCCAAATACTGTCAACTGACCAGCCAACTGGCTGCATATTTTTGACCAGCTAAGGATTATAGCAATTGTACAAAAAAAAAACCCTACTTTTTTTGTAGTTTTCCTGACAGAAATATGATTGTTTAATTTTTTGACACGTTTCTTAATGGAATATTTGTGTTTTTTTCTGTGTATTATTTGGACCTATTGGTTACTTTTTACAATTTTGGCTGATATTTGACCGGTCAATTGACTAAACTTTAATTGACTGGTCAAATACCAAACCCTAATGTGTAGTGCTGTACCTACCTGAATCCAAAACGACTTTGAATTTAGGATAACCCCCCAGTAATTTTGATTCTTTACAAGGAAAATTTATGAAATTCTTATAATTTTACATGTATAGAATCTAATTTTTGAAGGGTCATCTTAAATTATACCCTCCACTGCTGGAGTGGAGAAAGCAGCAATAATAGGGTAGGTACTGGTGGGGCAGGGCGAACAGGTGGCAGGGGAATCAAAGGACCCGATGGGCCTCCAACATGGTGCCAGCCCCAGTCCCCAGCGCATAGTCCCCCAGCACCTGCTGCTGCTTCTGCCTGCCCCCCCCTTC
>NW_017728997.1:49090718-49093124 GCF_001723915.1 Gavialis gangeticus | reverse complement strand
CCTGCAGTACCTGTACCCTCTGGCATCTACCCTCCTACCGCTTCCCCCACTCCTGCTTCTCTCCCTAGTGCCTGCCTCTCCCCTGCCTCTGCCCTGCTGCTGCTTCAGCCTCCTCCCCCACCCCACCATTTACACTCTAGATCTAACTCCAGCCCTACTCCATTCTTGGACATGGAACACATGCTGGCTTTGACCCTAACCTGAAGGCCATGCAGCAACAGTTGCTGTGGTGATACTCCTGGCCTGAAGCCAGGTCTGGAATGTGACTGGGCTGGGACCAGAGCCAGCATGTGCTTTGTGCCTCAGGCTGGAGTGGGGCTAGTGCCAAAGTTAGAGTGGCAAGTAATGCTGGGGTAAGGGAGACAGAAGTGGTGGTGGGGTGCCAGGGGAGGCAGAGGTGGTGAGGGTGGCAGCAGCTACAGTTCCAACTCTGAGCTCAAGACCAGGTGGGAGCCAGAGTTGGAGCTGCAGCAGACTCCTGCCCCCTCTCCCTCCTGTCTTGTACTGAAATACAAGATGAGGAGCTATTCCCCCCATGTTAAATGGGGTGGGGGCGGGAATTCATATTGAAAATGAATAAATCTGGTCATTTCTATTTCTATACCCTCATTCCCATCAGCTCCTTTCCCTTCCCTTTCATATTTAGTATCGTTATACCTTACTGAAAACTGAGGGAAAGTATGAATGTAGTTTTGGACTATATGTACATTTCACTTAATCTCTATCCCATCCTTGCTGGACTGGGGTCTAACTTCTTTCATCATTGACTTTTAATTTATATGGGATAATGAACTTTTAGTTCTATTTGTTTTAATTTCCTTTGGAAGATCTTCCTTTATCCCTATAATTCTTGACCTCTAAGATGCAGCCATCTTTGCTAATCAATTCTCCTTTCTATTCCATTTGGGCTCTGTGGGCATTTACACACATGCTCTGGGAGGTGTGGGGGGAAGGTGCTTTAATTAGAGCGGCTCCAAAAGCTGCTGTAATTAAAGTGCCTGGAGCATCATGTGTATCAGCATCCCCACACTGAAAAATGGCTCTGGGGGAACTTTAACTAAAGCTTGTAGAATAAGCTTTAGTTAAAATGCCTGTGCCACCATTTTTCAGTGTGGGGATGCTGATGCATGTGATGTTGGAGTCTGCTGGAATGCAGTAATTACAGTGCATCAGAGCAGCCTTGACGCACATGTATAGGCACTAGAGCTGTGCAAAGCTTCAGTCCCTGATTCAATTTGGCAGAGATTTGGCCCAATTCGGTGGCCAAATCTCTGAATTCGAATTGAATCTGGAGACCCTTTAATCTCTCCAAATCGAGTTGGAACCCTCCGAATAGATTTGGAGAGATTCGGAAGGATTCAGAGATTTAGACATAGACACAGCTTTAAATGTTTTTTTTTTTACATACCTCTAGGTAGCAGGGACTTGTGATCACTGTGATGCTGGGGCGCATGCAGTGTCCCAGAGAAGCGTAGGGGGCTTCCCAGAGTGCTCAGCAGCAGACCTGGAAGTGGACCAGAAGCACTTCTGATCTGCTTATGGTTCCACCAGGGAGCGCACAGGGGGGCCTCTCCCGTGTTCCCCTTGGCTCAGTGACTGGTTTCTGGGGGAGGGACACCAGGGGGGTCCCCCTGCGGCTGATTGCTGAGCCGAGGAGGCAGGGGTGGGGCAGAGTGCTCCCTGACAGACCCAGAAGTGGACCGGAAGTAGTTCTGGTCCACTTCCAGGTTCACCGCCAAGCACACGGAGGGTTCCCCGCACTCCTGTGGGATGCACCATGCTCTCCAGCATTGCAGCATTCAGAAGCCATGCCTGCTACCTCAAGGTATGTAGAAAAAACTTTTAAAGCTGTGTCTATGGCCAAATCGCTGGTTTTTCCAAATCAGCATCAAATCTTCAGATTCAGATTCAGCCAAATCGAATCAGGGGCAGCCATCCAAATCAATTAAATCACTTTCCCTGATTTGGGCTGAATCCAAATCCGAATGGAATAGGGCCCAATTTGCATACCCCTAATAGGCACCCTGCTTATACATATGTATATATTTTTCTTTTTGCTGGTTATTCATATAAACTGGTTAGGGGGGATCAGCAGGCGCTGGGGGAGTCCCTGTTCCCCCAAGCGCCGCAAGGAGTGACCAGGAACAATGGTCACAAGCTGGCAGAGGGAAGGTTTAAGTTGGACATCAGGAGGCGCTACTTCACGGTCAGGGCGGCTAGAGTCTGGAACCAGCTTCCAAGTGAGGTGGTGCAGGCTCCCACCCTGGGGGTTCTTAAGAGGAGGTTGGATGACCACCTTACTGGGGTCATTTGACCCCAGTGCTCTTCCTGCCATGGCAGGGGGTCGGACTAGATGATCTGCTCAGGTCCCTTCCGACCCTAGAAACTATGAAACTATGAAACTAT
>NW_017728997.1:49077627-49085718 GCF_001723915.1 Gavialis gangeticus | reverse complement strand
CAGGGGGTCGGACTAGATGATCTGCTCAGGTCCCTTCCGACCCTAGAAACTATGAAACTATATAGTTAGGTCTAAAGCCCTTCCTTAGTAGTATTTTCCACTTACTTGGATTACAAGTCCCAGATAGCTTTTGTGCCTTTGATTTAAATAAATTTCATAGCTCTTTTGTGTGCAAGTGTCGCAGGGCACTTAGGGACCTGCTCCTAAAAGAACAGAAACTGCCTGGGAAGAGCTCAAAGAGCCAGACAGGAGCCCAGGTGCAGGTTGCCATGGCAACTAGCTAATGAGGAAATTAGCCTGCACCTTCATCTGGTCAGCTGGCCAGAAGGGGCAGGGCCTTGGGCCCATATAAACCCCAGGAGGGGGCTAGGAGACAGTTCTCTGCTGGTGGCTAAGGGAGAAGGAGCCCTCTTAGAGCAAGTGAAGGCAAGAGGCCTGACTAAGTTCTGCTCCAGGTAATGTAAAGGGGCCGAGCACACCTTATGTAGCTTATGTTATGTTATAGCCCAAGGGCTTATGTTTTGTTTGCCATTTTATAAGACTGGTGGTTTGGGTGAGGCTATTTGGGGAAGGAGGAGACCTCATTGGGGGCCCACTGCAGCATTGGGACCCTGGTGTCAGAGAGGGTGTGGCATTTGGGGTGCACAGACCCCGGTGCCAGAAGGGCGCAGGGGCAGGGCTGCAGAGAGCCCAGCGCTGAGGGGTGCAGAGGCAGGGCTGCAGAGAGCCCAGCGCGGTCAAGGGGCCGAACCATAGCGAGTCCTAGGCAAGACAATGCCAGTACCACCTGTGAGGCTTGGGGCGTGGTAAAGGGCTGGTTGGAGCCATGCATATAGCCCATAAGGCTAGGGTGCCCCCAAAACACCCATTGTGAAATGGGACCCACAAGGGGTCCGGGAACCCACGGGGTTCAGAGAGTCCATCAAACCGTGTCCAAGAGGACTTAAAGGCAGCCTCCCTATTATTATATTTCCATCAAAGATGTGGCAGGCAAGAACTGAGGGTGCCCAGTGGGCCAAATTGGCATGGTCGAGGGGCCTTAGGAGAACACAGCCATCCTTGAGGACCCCATCCTGTGACAGCCAGTCAGTGAACTCTTCAACCCAACTTACTTCACTAAATAATCCCTTTAACTTCTGAAAGTTTGATCTTTTGAAATTTAAAACCTTAGTTACAGTAGTATATATTTTTATTATTTTGATTAATTTAAAATGAATTGATTTGTGATAGTCCAAGTTATTTTCTATAGCCAGCTTTTTTATAATGTCTCCACCTGAACTGCTTCCTGTTTGCTTGGTATTCTTCCCTAATGTGACTTTGACCCAAACAGAGTGTTTTATCCCTACTGGGTGTATCTACATGAGATGTTTTACTGCACATTAGACTAATCCAATGCATAGTAAAGCATCACTATTTACATGTGTGCAGCACTTACTGCACATTAGATTAGTCGAATGCGCCATTTGCTAGTACCAACACATACAGGTACTAGATAAATGGCACATTAACTAATGTGCATTAGCGCACATGTAGATGTACATATTGAGCACAAGCTGTACCCAATCAGCCACACCAAGAGGGGGGAAGCCTCCTCCTTGGGGCAGAGCCACATGGCTGGCAACTTCTCCAGCCATGTGGAATGGGCAGCTCTTCAGCTTCCTGCTGCTGGCTTCTGGACCTCTGGCCTGATCCCTAGGGCTGTGCCAGCAGCTGCCTGACCTATGGGCTCCATGCTCTGGTGCTGTGGGCGTGTGCTGGGCCCTGCAGACCCTGGCTTTGCATCCCAGGACTCCACATTCATAGAGCCTGCCTCATGGGCTCCATGCCCCTCCTCTGAGTGCACATGCCAGACAACGCTGGCACCTGAAGCCTTGGACTGACCTCCCCCACCGCCCAAGGGCCCTGGCAGCTTCCCTGATGCCAGAGGCAACACCCTGGGGCCTCAATTGGACAGAGCAGGAGACCAGACCTCATTGTGATCTGGGGTCCCATGCAGGTCCAGTAGCTGTTTGACTGGGCTACCAAGGCAAACGTACTCATTGACACAGCCATATTGAACTTCATGCAAAAGCATGGACACCAATATTCTGAACACCAGTGCCGCATGAAGGTCAAGTCCTGTAGGCCCAATGAGTATGAGTCATGCACCACAATCGTTGGTTGGGGCTACTTGCAGGTCCATGCCCTTTATGAGGCAGCTGGACTAGATCCTGACCCCAAGGGACCATGGCAAGGCCCACCACATATATTCCAGCACAGGCAGGCTGCCAGAGCAAGTGCCATGGCCCAGTGAGGAGGAAGACTCCATGGGGAAGGGTCCCTTGAGGCACTAGCACCAGGGTGCTGGCTGTGACCTCACTTGGCAGCTCAGGCATCCCAGGGCACCACCTGTCCAAGCTATTCTGGCAGTGGGCCTCAAGGGAGAAGGACAAGCCAGGGATGGCCCCAGCAGTGAACACCTCCAGCTCCTTCCCGAAGGGAGCCATTGCCCAGGTGGCCAGGCACTGTGCCTCTACACCCCGGGACACCACAGGCAGTGGGCCAGCAACAGAGTTCAGTCCTGGGTCCAGCACTGGCAGAGGCAGTTCATGAAGAGGATGCTGGCCAACAGTAGCAGCATCCTTGCACCCCCATCTCTGCCAGTGGCTGGTGGTTCACCCCCATGTGCAGCTGCTGGACTTGCAGAGCAAAGACAGAGAGGCTCTTTGTGAGTTTTTACCATTTTAGAGATAACATGCACTGTATTGAGGGGCACATTACCATGGGTACATCCACCTGAGTCCGACTGCTGGGAACACCTGCCATATCCATCTGGTAAGCCCCACACAGGAAGGAGGGCTGAGATGGAAAGGGGGTACCATGGCCACCTGTACCCTTGCCAACTCATCTGCCTGCCCCTGGGCTGCACACCTGGAGCCAGGGGCCCTGCATGGGGGGGAGGCCCTCACCCCTTCATCTCCCCTTCCCTCCCTGCCCTGGCTGGCTGAGCTCCCCCTTACCAGCTGGAGTTTCCCCCAGAACAGGCATAAAGTGGTGAGGTAGTTCAGGACAGACCTTGGGCCTGTGCTATTCAACATCTTTATCAGCGACTTGAAGGTGGGTGTGGAAAGCACGCTGTCCAAATTCACTGATGACACAAAGATGTGGGGAGAAGTGGGCACACTGGAGGGGAGGGACAGAATCTAACTAGATCTAGATAGGTTACAGAGGTGGGTGGATGAGAATAGAATGGAATTCAATACAGACAAGTGCAAGGTGCTGCATCTAGGGAGAAGAAACCTGCAACATACCTATAGGCTGGGGAACACCCTTCTCAACAACACAGTGACCAAAAGGGATCTTGGAGTAATTGTTGACTCCAGGATGGACATGAGCTGCCAATGCAAGGAAGTGGGCAGTAAGGCTAACCGCACCTTGTCATGCATCTACAGATGCATCACAAGTAAGTCCAGGGAGGTGATCCTTCCCCTCTATACAGTGGTGGTCAGGCCACAGCTGGAGTACTGCATCCAGTTCTGGGTGCTGCACTTCAAGAGGGATGTGATTAACCTTGAGAGGGTCCAGAGGAGGACCACTCACATAGTCAGGGGGCAACAGGCCAGGCCCTACAAAGATAAACTAAAGGGCCTGAATCTATTCAGCCTCCACAAAAGAAGACTGAGAGGGGATTTGGTGGCTGTCTATAAACTCACCAGGGGTGACCAGCGGAAAACAGGTGAGGCTCTGTTCCCCTGGGCACTACCTGGGATAACAAGGAATAACGGCCACAAATTGATAGAGAGTAGATTCAGGCTTGATATAAGGAGGCATTACTTTATGGTTAGGGCTGCCAGGTTCTGGAATGGGCTCGCAAGGGAGGTGGTGCTCTCCCCTATCATGGGGGTCTTCAAGAGGAGGTTGGATAGATATCTGGCTGGGGTATTGTGATCCCAGCACTCATTCCTGCCCAGGGCAGGGGGTTGGACTTGATGATCTGTTCAGGTCCCTTCTGACCATAGAAATTATAAGTAGTCAGCAGCTTTCCATCTAGGCAGCCAGTGGCCTGTCATATGCAGAGAAACTCATCGATGGTAGCGGCAATCTCCTCCTTATCTGTGGGGGTCACTCACAGTGTAGGCAGTGATAACACTTCAGACAGTGGCACACATTGTAGGGAAGTACAGGCTTGCCTGAGGCTCTGTCAAAGCTCAGGGTCCTGAACCACATTCTCAGCTGTGTCTGGGGCACCATGTCAATCAGCAGCAGCAAGGCATAGTGGGTCAGGCACCCCTCGGTGTACTCAAACAGCTCATCATGGCATGCCTAGTGGACTCTGACCAGGGGCATGCTAGGAGCTCAGGCCATGCGTGATGGGGGCCCTGGCCCATGGTGCCTCTCCAGAGAGGGCTGCCAGGGACAGGGGAGTCATCACCAGCTCTGTGTCCCAGCCAAGTTGGAGCCCCTCACCCCCCAAACCTAGGTATTGTGGGCCCAGCAGCATGGGAACAACCTGCTTGGCCTGTAGGCAGGAGAAGTGCAAGGAGTTGGTCCAGAGCCACCATGCCAGCTGCTAGCAGAAGCTATCTCTGGCCTGGCCGCACTGTGGGACTGGGGGTGGAGGGCTCAGCTGGTAGACACCTGTGGAAGGGCCCACCCGTCCAACTTACTATGGTCCCTGGATTGCATGCATAACCCCCAAACAGGCTGGGCAGTTCACAGCCCCTCAGTACAATGTATGATAACTCTGAAATGTTACAAACTCTCACAAAGAGCCTCTCTGTCCTTGCTCTGCAGGTCCAGCAGCTGCGCAGAGGGGAGAACTACCAGCCACTGGCAGAGATGGGGCTGCAATGACACTGCCACTGTTGATTGACGCCCTCCATATGTGGAGCCTCTGCCAGCACCAGACCCAGGACCAGACCCTGTTGCTGGACTGACTGGTAACGGCAGTGAAAGAGCAGCTTGCAGACTGTCAGGTCAGGGAAGCCCAGGACGTGGCAAGAGAGCAGGAGAGGGACTGGGCATACCTCATCCTCAACGAGTAGAACATAGCCATCCTGGAGAGGTTGGTCAAGGCCCAGGACTGACAGGGCACCATGGTGGCCATGGTGGTGCCATCAGTGAAGGAAGGCCACTAGGTCCTCGACACCATCCTAGTGGTCAGCTTTGTGCTGCCCAATGGCCGGCCCCTGGCCCTAGCCCCCCCTGACCCCTGGAAGCCACCTGAGGCCCTGGGCTGCCACCTGCTGCTCATCCCACCTCCATGCAGCCCCTAAGTGGGAGCTGGCTACAGCTGAGCCAGCTCTGCATGCAGGCCCTCCTCATGGAGGAGGAGGGGAAGTGTGCTGAGCAGGCTGGACTGCTCCCCGCTTTGCCCCTGGGCCCATCCCCAGCCCACTGGTTTTGCCACAGCATCCACACCCACAGTGGTGTAGCCAGAGGCTGAGATGCTGGGCACTTCTCCATGCGATTCATACCATAGATGCCTGCACCCATGTCCCCCCTGACATTTGTCAATGCACCAATGTAAATAAGTTCACAGGAAAGAGGATAATTTACTGGTGGTGTGCATTGTGGTTAAGGGTGGGGTCAGTTGTTGGGGAGGGAGGAAAATGTTGCTGTCTTCTGTAGGAAAATAAAGATTGGTGTTTGGAAACTATCTACAGTGCATGTGGTCTTGGGGGTGCACTGTGGGCCTGGGATCCATGTGCATGTGGGGCACAGAGGAGGAGGTGTCCACCAGTGTCTTCTGCACACAGTGCCCTGCTCCCCACTGCCAGGTGTGTGGCTCACCCAGGGCCAGGGGGGCAGATAAGGGGTGGCTATCATTGGCACTGCCACCATAGCTGGCGCTCCCAGTGCCAGGTATTTTCTACTGACAATGCCTCCTCCTTGCAGAAGAGTGCCCACCAGGCCTCGCAGATGTTGTACAGCACACAGGCTGTGGCTATGACCTTGGGGATGTTGGGCTCAGAAAACTCAAGGTGGGTGGTGAGGATGTACCAGTGTCCCTTGCAGTGCTCAAAGGCACACTTAACCACATGGCTCCACCCCAGGCACCTGTTGAAGCATGCCTGGCATGGGTTGAGTTGGCTATTGTAGGGTGCATGAGCCATGGCAGCAGTGGGTAGGTGGTATCCCTGATGAGAAGGGACAGTCATGTCACCCAGCTGCAGGTCTGGAACAGTTGGCATGAAGCAACTGCTTTCCACCAGGGCTGGCAGAGCAGAGTTCTGAAAAATCTGGGCATCATGGGTGCTGCCAGCCCAGCTGATGCAGATGTTTGTGAAGGCACATCTGTGGTCCATCACAGCCTACAGTACGACAGAGTGGAAGCCCCACCAACTGTAGTGGGACAGGCAGGTGACAGGGATGTGTGTTGCATCTAGGGCCCTGATGCACTGTGGAAAGCTGAGGGCTTGAAAACCTACCACCACCTCCTGGGCATTGGGAACCAAGAGCATGTTGTGGTTCAGCACATCCTGGAGGGCACCACAGACCTCCAGGATGGCCTCCCTGGTGGTTGCCTTGCCTACCCTGAACAGGTGGCCAATGTACCACAGGCAGGTAGGCGTAATGAGCAGGAGGAAGGTGATGCCCACCCAGATTTCTGTGGGAAGGGGCAAGTACATGATGGTGGTCTAGCACTCCCAAGTGTAGGATGAACTGCTGGACTAGCTCCTGGACCATGGTCTGGGTTGTCCAGAATGATTCCAGCCATTGGCTGTTGTCCCAGATACACTGGATGACAGAATCTGACATGTTGCAAGGGTTAAAGTTAATGAAAGATTACCTGTCAACCAGAATCCCTCAATTAGCTGCTCCCTGCCAATATCTACAGTAGCTTCAAAACTTAAATCTTCTCTGACTGCTGTAAGTATAAAGAGTGCTTTGTAGGTAGTGACAAGGAATAGCTGTTATAGTAGGACTCGGGCTAATCAGGTCAAGGACGCTTAGATTAATACAATATTTTGAACTTGCTCCAGGGGCCAAGAGACTTAAGAGACATCAGTAGAAGAAGCTGCATATAACAAGGTAACTTTAACAAATTTGTTAATGTTCTAATTTAAGCAATAAAATTTATGCAATAAAATTTATCTGGTATCTTGAACCATGTTTCCCTATTACCTAAGGCCATGGGGGCCAACCTTTTTCACAAGTTTGTCTCCAAGTCTATCCCACATCCTTGCTGAGTGCAATTCCAATCCCCTTACCCTGCCCAATCTGCTGCTCTGCTTTCTGCTCCATGGCCGATTTGCTGTTGTACTGCCTGCTTCCTACCACAGGCTATACCATTTGGCACAGGTTCTGCAGGTTGGCAATTCCAGACCTAAGGAAAGTAGAATGTTTTCAAAAGTAGATTGAACTGCCTGCCTTACATTTCTAACCATGTACAATTACGCACCAAAGCAACATATTTAAGGGTTGTTATTTCAGCGTATGTTGAAATCAATTTCTTACTGATTTTTAAAGGCATTAAAAATAACATTACAAATAGTTTTTTTTCTGTCTAGAATGGTGTCTTAGAAAGAACTACTGGGTTCAGAGGATTCTCCACGCTTGAACAAAGGACGTACTCACAGTTGTTTGCACCCTTGCAAAGCTTTATTTAAGGATACTCGCAGAGACAGGTGATAGAACAGAGCAGAGAGGATGGTCACCTCACATTGGCCTTAGGCAGCAGCCGCTACCCCGCATGGTTCCCCGGGCCCTGGAGTGTTCCGATCCCGGGGATGCGATAGCCTGCGCCAGGGCTCCGCGCAAGTCGGAACTCTTGCCAGAGCTGAAGAACCCATAGTAACTTAAGAATATACAGCTTATATAGTCTGAAGTAAACAACGTTATCTCGAGCTAAGGATTTGGTTATCTCAAGCTAGGAAAATGGGGATAAGTCATGATCCAACGCACCTGGTGTTTACCACATTCCACTGTCTTACAACATTCTACTATCTAGGTTCATGGTTCGGTCACGCTCACAGAGCAGGAGGCTACGTGCCACTTCACCAGCCTGCTATGGAATCAGTGTGCAAAACTCTTGCTATTAACAAAGCTCTTACTATTACAGGAAGCTCATTGTCCCAGGTCTACTGGATGACATGCAGCCATCAGGCC
>NW_017728997.1:49070125-49072627 GCF_001723915.1 Gavialis gangeticus | reverse complement strand
CGCAAAGCAGGAGCCTACGTGCCACTACACCAGCCTACTATAGAATCAGCTTGCAAAACTCTTGCTCTTAACATAGCGTGCAAAACTTTTGCTCCTAACAAAGCTCTTACTATTACAAATGGTCATAGTTAGAAGTTGCTAATCCAAAACTTGGTTGTAATGATACATTTTGGTGGTGAATATAAACAGTAAATTAAAAATAAAATATGCTGCCACCTTCTATGTTAATTTACTGTGTACATTATGTACATTTTATGTCAATTTACTTGTCTAATTTACATAGAGATTACTTCAGGGTGAAGGTTGTCTTCCTAAATAATCTAATACGTCATACTGTGATTTGGAGTAGTCATATTAGTGGACATTTTTTCTATTTTGGCTAATTTTTAAATGATTATACCAGTGATATAGAGTGAGGGGCTGAGGGTGGGAAAAATACAAACAGTTTTGTAATAAATAGAACAAAAAACTATAGGCTAAGTGAAATTCTGGACCCTCTGAAGTCACTATAAATCCAGAATCTTACCCTATTTAAAATTACAAGGATTATCAAACAAAAACTAAACCAGTGGTACTGCAATACACAATAAGGCAAAAGTAGTCATATTTGTATAAAAATACATTATACGCAATTTTCTTTCTGCCTGTTTCCCCACCCCCAGCTTGACTGTTCTGTCTCCAGCACCTTTAACCTGACTGCCTCTTCATAACAGTCCTCTTGATCCATTCCCCTTCCCCAGACCCAATCTTTGTTCTTTGGCATTTTAGTGCTACTTCCTTCCTTTCCTCTTTGCCAACAAAGTGTAAACAACAGGATTACAGAGAGCAAATAGGAGACAGTTTCTCTGGTGTCAGGTTTTGTTCTTAGGGAAACTGCACCTTTTCCTCTTGCCACCCCATTGGATCTCAAAGGAGCAGTTGCAGGAGAAATCCTACTCAGATCCTGAATCCCTGAGGGGGAAAACAGTTGGTGAAGACAGATTTTTGGAAATGTTAGTTTATAAATTCATAAAAGTCTCTGATGAGCAGGTACAACTTAAGATTTTAAAAGGCTCAAAACTGGAATAATCAGGGCAAATTTTGATGGGACTGACAGAAAAAATAACTTCCACATTAAATTATAACTCAAATTAAGAATTTTAGCATGTTCAGAACAATGTATTTTTTTCCTTCACTTCATACTAAAAATGGCTGAATACTTCTATTTTCAGTATTATTTCAGTATTTGTGTGTGTTATAATATGTATACTTTAGATTCATAGGTTCATAGATGTTAGGGTCGGAAGGGACCTCAATAGATCATCGAGTCTGACCCCCTGCATAGGCAGGAAAGTGTGAGTGTGCTGGGTTCAGATGACCCCAGCCAGATGCCCATCCAACCTCCTCTTGAAGACCCCCAGGGTGGGGGGAGAGCACCACCACCGTTGGGAGCCTATTCCAGATTTTGGCCACTCCAACTGTGAAGAAGTTCTTCCTAATGCCCAGTCTAAATCTGCTCTCTGCTAGCTTATGGCCGTTATTTCTTGTAACCCCCAGGGGCGCCTTGGTGCGTAGAGCCTCACCAATTCCTTTCTGTGCCCCCATGATGAATTTATAGGCAGCCACAAGGTCGCCTCTCAACCTTCTCTTGCGGAGGCTGAAGAGGTCCAGGTGCCTTAGTCTCTCCTCACAGGGCTTGGCCTGCAAGCCCTTAACCATATGAGTGGCCCTTCTCTGGACCCTCTCTAGGTTACCCACATACCTCTTGAAGTGTGGCGCCCAAAACTGCATGCAGTACTCCAACTGCCATCTGACCAGCGCCCGATAGAGGCGAAGTATCACCTCCTTGGATCTATTTGTCATGCATCTGCTGATGCACAATAAAGTGCAGTTAGCTTTGCTGGTGGCTTTGTCACACTGACGACTCATGTTCATCTTGGAGTCCACTAGGACCCCGAGATCCCTTTCCGCTTCCATGCTGCTGAGCAGGTCATTTCCTAGGCAGCAGGTGTGCTGGACATTTTTCCTCCCTAGGTGCAGCACTTTGCATTTCTCCTTGTTAAATCGCATTCTGTTGTTTTCTGCCCATTTGTCCAACCTGTCCAGATCTGTCTGTAGTTGTTCCCTGCCCTCCGCTGTGTCCACTTCTCTCCACAGTTTTGTACAATCTGCAAACTTGGACAGAGTACACTTCACTCCCTTGTCGAAGTCACTGATTAAGACATTGAAGAGTATTGGTCCAAGGACTGAGCCCTGTGGGACCCCACTTCGCACATCCTTCCAGGTCAATACCGACCCACCCACCACCACTCTCTGGGTGCGACCTCAGCCAATTTGCCACCCACCCAACTCTGTAATCATCCAAGTCATAGCCTCTTAATTTGTTCACCAGTATGGGGTGGGATACCATATCAAAGGCCTTCCTGAAGTCTAAGTAAACGATATCTACCCCTATTCCTGCATTCAGGTGTTTTGTAACCTGGTCATAAAAAGAGACTAGATTAGTCAGGCATGATCTACTTG
>NW_017728997.1:49063253-49065125 GCF_001723915.1 Gavialis gangeticus | reverse complement strand
AGTTTAGTCAGGCATGATATACTTGCTACAAACCCGTGCTGGTTTCCCCTCAGCATAATTTTTCCTGCTGGGCTCTCACATATATGAGCCTTAATAATCTTTTCAAAGGCTTTACCGAGGATGGAGATGAGACTGACTGGCCTGTAGTTGCCTTGATCCTCCTTCCTCCCCTTCTTGAAAATAGGGACCACATTGGCCCTTTTCCAGTCCAGGACCTGGCCTGTGCACCACGAGTGCTAAATATTCTTGCCACTGGCTGTGCAATGACATCAGCCAGTGCCTTCAGTACCCTTGGATGGAGCTCATCCAGGCCTGCCAACTTAACTACATCTGGTCCTTCCAAGTGACTCTGCACCATGTCAGGGTCATCGCTTGGTATTCTGGCATCCAGCTGTTGTCTCTCTACGAACCCATTGTGTGACTTGTTTTGCCCCTCGTTTAGGAAGACTGAGGCAAAGAACTCATTGAGGAGTTCAGCCTTGTCCTCCCTGTCTGTCACCAATTGCTTTTGCCCGTTCAGTAGTGGTCCTATACTGTCCTGGGCCTTCCTTTTACTCCCTATATATCTGAAAAACAATTTTTTGTTATCCTTAACTTGGGATGCTGTCTTCAGCTCCATGGTAGCTTTGGCCTTTCTAACTGCCTCTGTACACCTGCGAGCTGAGGAGGCATACTCCTTTTTAGTAATTTCTCCCTGTTTCCACTGCTTTTATGTCCCCCTTTTTGCCCTTAGGCTGCTCTGGATTTCTTTGGTGAGCCAAGGAAGCCTCTTGGCCCCTTCCCCCTTTTCCCCTGCATCGGGATTGTCTCCCTTTGTGCCCAAAGGATCGCTTCCTTAAGGTACAGCCACCCTTCCTGGGCTCCCATCTCACCAAATCTCTTACTCTGCAGTGCATCATTGACTAAACGCCTGAGCTTATAGAAATCAGCCTTCCTAAAGTCTAGTACTTCCACCCTACTAGTTACCTTTCCCACTTTATGCCTTATGGTGAATTCTATTATTTGATGGTCACTGTCCCCCAGGTGACCACTGATCTGTTGGTTCCCTATCATGTCATCCCCCGTTGCCAATACCAGGTCCAGTAAGGCATTCCCCCTAGTGGGACCATGTACCTTCTGCATCAGGTGGAGGTCCTGTACACAGGATAGGAACCTGCATGAACGGTGGGAATTTGCTGTCTGCGTATCCCAGCAGATGTCAGGGTAGTTTAGGTCCCCCATGACTACCGCTTCCCTAGTCTTTATGGTCTCCGAGAGCTGCCTCAGGAGTTCCAAATCTAGTTCTTCCCCTTGGTGTGGGGGACTGTAGCAGACCCCTACCACCAAATCCCTTTCCCCTTGACCTCCATGTATTCTAACCCTACTGTTTTGGTTGCAATTGGAAATTGGAGCCTAGATCTTTTATGTATCTCATAAACCAATCACTGGGTGTGTCTACACAACATGCTTTACTGTGCAGTAGACTAACCTACTGCACAGTAAAGTGTCACTGCCTGAATGTGCACACATCTACTGTGCAGTAAATTGGTCTACTGGGCAGTTAGTTACTACCCATAAATACAGGTAGCAAACTAACTGCACAATACATACTGTCCAGTAGCACATGTGTAGTAGGGCTGTGTGAAGTTTCGAGTGCTGATTCGATTTGGAGGAGATTTGGCCTGATTCAGCAGCCAAATCTCCAAATCTGAGTTAAATCAGGAGACAAATTAAAAGGTCCAAACTGATCTGAAGCTCTCCAAATTGATTTGGAAAAGATTCAGAGAGCTTCAGTGATTCAGGCAAGTAGGGAGAAGAGGAGCAGGGCTGGAGGATGGAGGAGGGAACCATGGGGAGAGCCCCGCCAGGTCCCACCCCCTGCCTACTTCCCCA
>NW_017728997.1:49062083-49063142 GCF_001723915.1 Gavialis gangeticus | reverse complement strand
CCCCCCCCCCACGTGGTTGCCCCACCTGGCCCCAGGTCCCAGCTCTTTAAAAAGAAGCCCCTACTCACTGGCTGCTGCCAGGTGGGAATGATCCCTGCTGCCCTCCACTGCCCCATGCTGCATGGGGGTGGAATCTGCCATGAGCCCCCAACCCCCACCTGCTGTGCTAGCCCCCCCATGGCTGCCCTGCCCACCCCTGCTCCCAACCCTTTAAAAAAAAGCCCCAACCTCCCCTGACTCATCAGCTGCTGCAGCGGCCTCAGGGTTACTGGGGGCTCATGGCAGAGCCTCTCAAACAGTGTGGGGCAGTGGGAATCATGCCCTGCTGGTGAATTGTGGGGGGGTTGTTTTTTTTTAACGAGCCAGGAGCTGGGAGAGCAGGTGGGGCAGCCACTGAGAGCAGGCAGGGGATGGGGCTGATTTGGCTGCGGCCAAATCTCCAAGTCAGACTCAGCCAAATCGATTCGGGATAGTGACTTGAATCACTGAATCGAATCACTGTCCCCCAAATTGGCTGAATCCAGATCCCAAGTGAATACTAGTCTCTTCGCACAGGCCTAATGTGTAGACACTGGCTGGGAACTCATTTACATCTGGTTAGCCCCTACACTAGGGGGGCTCAGGGGATGGGGAACTTCCCCGATCCTGACACTACCCAGATCCCAGGTCCCCCCAGGACCTGGGAATGGAGTAACACCAGAACAGGCTAGCTCTCTGCTCCCCCACCATCCCCTATCCCAGCATTGCTCAGCTTCTGTCTTCCCATAGGAGGTAGGAGCTGAGCAGTGCCAGGATACAGGACCTTTCTGCTTCCACACACAGCCAAGGACTGGTCAGGAACTGTCTCAGTTTGGGGCAGGTCCTAGCCAGCTCTGGGCTCTGTGGAAAACTCTCTAGAATGGGACAGTTCCCAGGCAGCCCCAGGTTACACAGAGTATTCTCCATGCAGCCCATAGGTGGCTGGGACCTAACCCAGACCAGAACAGTTCCTGGCCACCCCAAGCTGCCCAGAGCACTCTCCACACAGCCCAGAGCTGGCTGGGACCTGTCTTAGAAGTG
>NW_017728997.1:49046638-49051953 GCF_001723915.1 Gavialis gangeticus | reverse complement strand
AGAGCCTCTCAAACAGTGTGGGGCAGTGGGAATCATGCCCTGCTGGTGAATTGTGGGGGGGTTGTTTTTTTTTAACGAGCCAGGAGCTGGGAGAGCAGGTGGGGCAGCCACTGAGAGCAGGCAGGGGATGGGGCCGATTTGGCTGATTTGGCTGCGGCCAAATCTCCAAGTCAGACTCAGCCAAATCGATTCGGGATAGTGACTTGAATCACTGAATCGAATCACTGTCCCCCAAATTGGCTGAATCCAGATCCCAAGTGAATACTAGTCTCTTCGCACAGGCCTAATGTGTAGACACTGGCTGGGAACTCATTTACATCTGGTTAGCCCCTACACTAGGGGGGCTCAGGGGATGGGGAACTTCCCCGATCCTGACACTACCCAGATCCCAGGTCCCCCCAGGACCTGGGAATGGAGTAACACCAGAACAGGCTAGCTCTCTGCTCCCCCACCATCCCCTATCCCAGCATTGCTCAGCTTCTGTCTTCCCATAGGAGGTAGGAGCTGAGCAGTGCCAGGATACAGGACCTTTCTGCTTCCACACACAGCCAAGGACTGGTCAGGAACTGTCTCAGTTTGGGGCAGGTCCTAGCCAGCTCTGGGCTCTGTGGAAAACTCTCTAGAATGGGACAGTTCCCAGGCAGCCCCAGGTTACACAGAGTATTCTCCATGCAGCCCATAGGTGGCTGGGACCTAACCCAGACCAGAACAGTTCCTGGCCACCCCAAGCTGCCCAGAGCACTCTCCACACAGCCCAGAGCTGGCTGGGACCTGTCTTAGAAGTGGTACAGTTCCTGACCAGGCCCAGTCTGCATGGAGAACTATCCACAGAGCCTGGAGCTGGCTGGGACTTGCCCCAGAATGGGACAGTTGATGGCCAGCCCTGGGCTGCATGGGAGAAGCTCTGCTGGGCACTGGGCTTGTCCCCATGTGCAAGGAGCAGATCTCTGCAGCAGCAGTTGTCTTCAGGTCCCGTGCACATGAGGACCCCTCCTGATGTGTATGAGGCCCAGGGATTTCTGCTGCTAGGGCCAGCAGAGCGCTTTTGGCCTCATGTGCATGGGGGCAGGCCCTGTGCTCCCTGCTAACCCCCAAGCTAGCACCCAAGAGGAGCCTGAATCTCCCCCTGGCTGATGCAGGGTGGCAGAGCAGGACAGGAGCATCCCAGTACTGGGCTGCTCCCATTGATAGCAAATCTGCTCTCAAGAAGGAGCATGTGTAAACATGATCCTGGGTAGGTTTACTGTGCAGTGGTTTTATTGTGCAGTAAGCCTACTTCAAATTAATAGCCTACTTCAAATTAATAGCCTACTTCGAATTATGTAGACAGGCCCATTGTCTCCTACCCATTGTGGTTGGAGTTTAGGTACCTGTTGGGACAAGGTACCTGCTTTAATGATCTGCCTTAGAGGGTGATGAAAGAGGGCTTTCATGAAAAATAGTGTGCTTCTGACAGACCATTATATTGAAGGATTGATGTAATATTCCTTTTGTTCTCCACTAACAATTATGCGGCCCTTCAACATTGTCTTCCTTGCTTCATTCATGCTGATTGTCTTGGTTTATTGACAATGTTCAATAAACTAAAGAAAACAGCAAACTGCTGGAGTCTGTGGTGGATACTGAGGGCTAAGGGAAATTGACTGCAACATAAAAATTTCTTAAGATGTTATTGCATGGTTTTGTTGGAGATAAAGAAAAGTTTCTTTGCCTTTATCTTAATGTCCACACTATTGTTTTTTTCCAGTTTATGAATAGCCTGTTTAATCAAGGATTTTTCTCCAGTGGATTGATTTAAGTGCCTCCCGTGATGAGGAAATTTCTCTTTATTATGCAAGAAAAATAGATTTAATTTGGACTAAAATATATGCATCCATGACAGCTGAGCTGAGCATCATATTAAGTTACTGAAGGCTAAGTCTTTATTGCTTAGTTTACAAAAGTTTTGCTTACTGATATTCTAACTATTCTGGGAAATAATTAATTCTGCCCCTCATATTTTGGATCCATGTTGTTATTTGCTGGTGAAAACCATCAAGGAGTTACTGATTCTATTGCCAGTGGATATTGTTAACAAGTATGAAGTGCTCTTAAGAAAGTCATCATATGTATGACTTTTCTCAAGAAATGTAATGCCATTATTATAATTTGAGCATTTGTTATTAAATGCTTAACCTTCTGTTTTTTATTAATATGGATAGGAGAAGCTTGTCATGAGTTATCTGTGGAAAGGGCTAATTATTCAATGCCTTTTTCATCTTAGTCTTCACAGGCAAGGTCAGCTCCCAGACTACTGCACCTGGTTAGTATGCTTTGGGGAGAAGATTAGCAGCCAACAGAGGCAAAATAACAGGTTAGGGACTATTTAGAAAAGCTGGATGTGTACAAGTCCATGGCATGGACTGGATGCATCCAAGAGTGTTGAGGGAGTTGGTCAATGGGATTGCAGAGCCAGTGGCCATCATTTTTTAAAATGCATGGCAATTGGGAGAGGTTCTGGATGACTGGAAAAGGGCAAGTACAGTGCCCATCTTTTGGAAAGGGATGAAAGAGGATCCAGGGAACTACAGACCAGTCAGCCTCACCTCAGTCCCCGAAAAAATCAAGGAATCCATTTCTAAGCAATTGGTGGAGAAGGAACAGTCATCTTAGATTCATCAAGGGTAAGTTAGCCATGACCAACATCATTGCCTTTTGTGATGAAATGACTGGCTCTGTGTGTGTGGGAAGAGCAGTGGACATGATATACCTTGACTTTAGCAAGGCTTTTGATACAGTCTCCCACAACATTCTCACAAGCAAACTAAGGAAGTATGGGTTGGATGAATGGACTGTAAGGTGGATAGAAAACTGACAGGATCATTGGGCTCAGAGGGTAGTAGTCAATGGCTTGAAGTCTGGTAGGCAGCCAGTGTCAAGTGGAGTGCCCCAGGGGTCAGTCCTGGGGCTGGTTTTATTCAATATTTTTATCAACAATATTGAATATAGGATGGAGTGCATCCTCAGCAAGGTCGCAGATGACACCAAGCATGGGGGCATAGTGGATATGCTGGAGGGTTGAGCCAGGATTCAGAGAGACTTTGAGAAATTGGAGGTTTGGGTCAAAAGGAATCTCATGAGGTTCAATAAGGGGAAGTATAAAGTCCTGCAACTGGGATGGAACAATCCCATATACCAGTACAGGCTGGGAACTGATTGGCTAAGCTGCAGATCTACAGAAAAGAACCTTGGGGGGTTACAGTGGACAATAAGACAGATACGAGGTTAACAGCATGCTAGGCTGCATTAATAGAAGCATTGTCAGAAAATCGAGGGAAGTGATTTTTTTCCTTCTATTTACAACTGGTGAGGCCACATCTGGAGTACTGTGTCCAGTTTTGGTCCACCCACTACCAAAAGAATATGGACAAATTGGAGAGAGTCCAGCAGAGGGCAATGAAAATGGCTAGGGGGCTGGGGCACATGACTTCTGAGGAAAGGCTGAGGGATATGGGCTTTATTTAATTTGGAGAAGAGAAGAATATGGGGGGATTCATTAGGAGCCTTCAACTACTTGAAGGGTGGTTCCAAAGAGGAGGAAGCTAGATTATTCTCAGTGGTAGCAGAAAACAGAACAAGAAGCTGTGATCTCAAGTTGCAGCAAGGGAAATTTAGGTTAGTTGTTAGGAAGAACTTTCTCTAGGTGGGTAATAAAGCACTGGAACAGGCTACCCAGAGCGGTGGTAGAATCTCCATCCTTGTTTTTAAGACCCAGCTAGACAAAGGCTTGTCTGGGATGATATAGTTAGGAATGGTCCTGCTTTGAGCAGGGGGGTGGGCTAGATGATTTCCTGAGGTCCCTTCCAACCCTAATTTTCTTTGATTTGTATGATAGCTCTGAATATCTTGCATCTCCTTGACTGTCTGGCTTGTATGCACATATGAAATGATGGCACTGAGAATCTACTGGTGACATTCAGTGTTTATTTTATTCTGATGATCTATACTGTTATTATTATATAATCAGCTGCTTTTTCTAGTGTTTGAGAAGGCTCACTTTTAGAGTTGAGCAGGGAGTACATGGAATTGATTTGCAGTAGCCTCATCCTTTTCTTTTAAACTACTGTGGGGAATCTGTCTAAGGTAATTGCAGCTTTCCCATGAGGGTTTTCTTGTGTCAGGTTCTGCAAAGTTTTATTTATTATTCCTTCAGTTTAATGGGGTCCTGGGCCATTAGAAAAGCTAGTGTGGAGATCCAGGTTGAAAAAACATTATGCTGTTGTTACTCTGTTTCATCCAGGGGCAGATCTGGGGCATGGAGGGGGAGGGTTGATGTTGGTGTTGTAGTTGTAGTCCACTTCGATTCCTTCTGTACTCAAAGTTTAAAACAAACTGTCTGTCAGAGACAACCACATTTCTTTTCAGGAGGAGTTGAGGAAGGCAATTGACTTAATGGTTCATTATTAGGTACTTGATTCCTTTCACTTCATAGGTGTTATCAGACCTTGGTCCTCCACTAATCAATCTATCCTTTCTTGTACAATTATCATGTCCGTTACCTACTCCTGGTATTGTTTCTCTTCTCACCCCTCAGTGTGCCCAATAAAGGTGTGTGCCACTGCCTAGGAACCTGTATTGGGTGACATTGCTCCTAGAAGACCACAAGAAATTAGAGCCAAAAAGGCAAGGGTAGGGCTGAAGGCAGATTAAGTTTTGCAGTGGTTATGCAGTCAGCAGCAGGAGCAATTTGCCAGTGTGAGATGAAGAGGTAAGTTACTGCAGTGGCCCTTTTCTGGGTTATTTGCTGCAGCAGACAATAGGCTATGGGAAGCTGAACCAGTAGTGCAAACAGTGTGGCATAAAACCAGGCATGGGCAGATCCAGAGGGGTTGATTCCCTTGGGTAGAGGAGCTGCAACCAGTTGAAGTGAGTGCTACACCAATCCCAACTGTTTGTTCCTGTATATTGATGATGAAAGACAGTGGAGGTCCGCTTTAAGCATGCTTTGAGGTGGCGGGAGGAGATGGGGATCATTTACAGGCCTAACCCAACCTGCCCTTTGGGCACGGGCTGTGAGGAATGGAGGGAATTGTTTGGAAGGGGTTTTGAGAGGAAGGGGCTCCTAGGGGCCATGGGGAGCTGAATTAGGGGTCATGGGCATTACAGTGTGTTCATGGGGAGAGGGCCTGTGGGATAGAGAGGTATGGAGTAAGGAGGAGCTAAAGCATTATGGAGGTGGGGGAGTGTGAGGAGCAGGTGGTTGGAGTTTGAGGAGCAGTGCGGTAAAATGGAGTTCCTGGGGAGTTGGGAGCAAGAGGGATTGTGGGGGGGGGGGG